>NC_142051.1:7795238-7946613 GCF_982192425.1 Myodes glareolus | reverse complement strand
CACTGCCCAATTCCCAGGGGAAGGTGAATTCCCAGGATCTATCTCTACAAGTACTTAGATGGGGAGAGAAGCAGTGAAGAACTGATCTTTTTTCCTTAGATGATGATCAAACCCAGGACTCACTCTTACCAGGCACAAAATTACAAATAAGTTATGTATCCCATAGACCTAATATATTTTATTTTAATGTGTTCATTTATTAACATGTGAATATTCTTCAGCCTTACAGAGATATCATAGCATGGATATAAACGTTGTCTGTATGGATGTTCACAGATTCACAACTATTTAAAGATACATGAATATGTCTTCATTATTATACAACAATACAACTGTAAAACATTAGTAAAAACTTATATGTATTCATATTGCATGGAGACTTGGTCTTTATTAAAAAGACTGAGACCAAGTGAGGTAAGGATGAACGCACTCCAGATTTAGGAAGGCAGTTATAAATGGCAAACTCAAGGCAGGTTTCTTGACTAAGACCCAATGCTTAGGGCTGATTCAAAACTGGGAAGTTTCAGGGGACTCTTGATTTATAAGAACTGTTGGTGGAGACCTAATTCCACTAGTGCTGAGGCAGCTGCAAAGATTCAAAGGCTACTCTGAGACTAGACACAAGCTGATCCCTCGGCCAGGGGAAAACTCATCTGTCCAGTAACGATAGCAGCTGTTCAGAAAGAGAAACAGTTAACTTGACTAGACTAGTAGAAAGAGAAAATTCCCTTGAACAAAAGTTGCAGGTACCAAGCTCATGCAAAGAGACAATGTACAGTGTACAACAGACATTGAAGAAATACCAGTATTGGTGGATGGAAAGAAGCAAACAGCTGCCAATTATGGCAGACCGTGACTAAGATGTCAGAGCAATGGACCTCAAAGCTTGAGAGAGGGGTTTACTTTGAAGCCAAGGACCTACATGTAGCTTAAACAATCATTGCCAAGACTGGGTTTCCAAACATCCCACTATTTTTGTTACTGTAAAGTATCTAGAATATGAAGTGCAGATATTGATTAGTTAAGGGACTATTGAGAAATGCATGGGGACATAAGGCTGGTACAGTACCTCGGTAGCATGCAGGAATCGTTGTCAATATCCCCAGAACTGCATCTATAATTTCCAAGTGCTAAATTGGAAGTGGTGGAACAAGGAGGCAAACAAATTAGAAGTTCTAGATCATCTTTGACTACCAAATGAGTTCAAGAGTAGATTGGAATATATAAGACCCTGTCTCAAAAACAAGTAAAGGAATAAATGAATTAATTGGCTAATTAATAAGTGGTATAGTAAAAATTAATAAGTGGTATAGTAAAAAAGAGATGTCGGTGGAAATTATTGAAGGATTTTAAACATGAAATCAGGAAGCAATGCTTTTAGTGTAGAAACATGCAAAACTAATTGAAGATATGAGACCAAAATAAAACAAAGTAAGTGACAGAATGTGTAAAAGGAAACTAGAGAGGTCTATAATGAGCCTGAGGACCTGAAGAAGAGAAGTCCAAGTAAGCAGTGCAGAAAAATGAGGAACCTTTTATTTTATTTTATTTTATTTACTTATTAAAAATTTCCACCTCATCCACATGTCCCTTTTCCCTCCCTCTCCCCACATCCACCTCCGTCTCTAGTCCTAAGAGCAGTCAGGGTTCCCCGCCTCGTGGGAAGTCCAAGTTCCTACCCCCTCCATCCAGGTCTATAAGGGTGAGCTTCCAAACAAACCAGGCTCCCACAAAGCCAGTCCAAGCAGTAGAATCAAAACCCAGTGTCATTGTCCTTGGCTTCCCAGTCAGCTTTCATTGCCAGCCACATTCAGAGTGTCCATTTTGATCACATGTTCCATCAGTCCCAGTCCAGCTGGCCTTGGTGAGCTCCCATTAGATCAGTCCCACCATCTCAGTGGGTGGACGCACCCCTCGTGGTCCTGACTTCCTTGCTCATGTTCTCCCTCCTTCTGCTCCTCATTTGGACCTAGGGAGCCAAGTCAAGTGCTCCAATGTGAGTCTCTGTCTCTCTCTCCATCCATTGCCAGATGAAGGTTCTATGCTGATTTGCAAGATATTCATCAGTGTGGCTATGGGACAAGGCCAGTTCAGGCACCCTCTCCTCTGCTGCCCAAGGAACAATCTGGGGACCTCTCCTTGGACCTGGGAACCCGTCTAGAGTCAAGTCTCTTGCAAACGCTAAAATGGCTCCCTTAATTAAGATATTTACTTCCCTGCTCCCATATCCACCCTTCTTCCATCCCACCCATCCCATTCCCCCAAGCTCTCCCGAATCCTCCCCTTCTCCCTTCTCTCTACCCATCTCCCCTTACATCCACCCCCCACACTCTTGTGCACCCACGTTTCATCTGTCAATCTTGTCTACTTCCAATATTCAGGAGCATAACTATATGATTTTCTTTGGATTCACCTTCCTATTTAGCTTCTCTAGGATCATGAATTATAGTCTCAATGTCCTTTAATTATGGCTAGAATACACTTATGAGTGAGTACATACCATATTCCTCTTTTTGGGTCTGGGTTACCTCACTCAGTAAAGCGTTTTCTATTTCCATCCATTTGCATGCAAAATTCAAGATGTCATTGTTTTTTACCGCTGAGTAAAACTCTAATGTGTATATGTTCCACACCTTCTTTAACCATTCTTCTATTGAGGGGCACCTAGGTTGTTTCCTGGTTCTGGCTATTACAAATAGTGCTGCTATGAACATAGTTGAACAAATTATTTTGTAGTATGATAGGGCATCTCTTGGGTATATTCCCAAGAGTGGAAATGCAGGGTCCTGAGGTAGGCTGACTCCCAGTTTCCTAAGAAACCGCCACACTGATTTCCATAGTGGCTGCACAAGTTTGCATTCCCACCAACAATGGATGAGTGTTCCCCTTACTCCACATCCTCTCCAGCAAAGGCTATCATTGGTGTTTTTGATTTTAGCTATTCTGACAGGTGTAAGATGGTATCTCAAAGTTGTTTTGATTTGCATTTCTCTGATTGCTTAGGAGGTTGAGCATGACCTTAAGTGTCATTTGGCCATTCGAAGTTCTTCTCAACAGAAGAATTCTCTGTTCAGTTTGGTACCCCATTTTTTAATTGGGTTAATTAGAGTTTTAGTGTCTAGTTTCTTGAGTTCTTTGTATATTTTGGAGATCAGACCTTTGTCTGATGACGGGTTGGTGAAGATCTTCTCCCAGTTCGAAGGTAGCCTTTTTGTCTTACTGACAGTGTCCTTTGCTTTACAGAAGCTTCTCAGTTTCAGGAGGTCCCATTTATTCATTGATTCTCTTATTGTCTGTGCTACTGGGGTTCTACCTAGGAAGTGGTCTCCTGTGCCCATGTCTTGTAGACTACTTCCCACTTTCTCTTCTATTAGGTTCAATGTGGTCAGATTAATATTGATGTCTTTAATCCATTTGGACTTGAGTTTTGTGCATGGCGATAGATATGGATCTATTTTCATTCTTCTACAAGTTGATATCCAGTTATGCCAGCACCATTTGTTAAAGACGCTTTCTTTCTTCTACTGTATAGTTTTAGCTCCTTTGTTGAAAATCAGGTGTTCATAGGTTTGTGGATTAATATCAAACAGAGATGTTGAACAATGGAATGAGGAACCTTTTAAAATTAAGTTTTTGTGGGCACCAGGTTTCAGAGGCATTACTAAAGAAAGGCTACACACAAACTAAATAAAACGACTCGAAAGTCAGGCAAGAAGCCCTTAACTTACAATCTGACTGAGCTACACTCAGTATGTTTTATAGTTTACTAGCCTGGAATGTGTACTCCTCAATCCTTCCACTTTTTCCACCAGTAACGTTCCACAATAGCACGGCTCTTTTGAGTTCATATGTGTAACCCCACAGCTGTGCCTGGAAAACATTGTTTTGCTGTCTCTGCTCCTCTTCTGCAATATAAAACCTTAGTACAGGAGCTGTAATGATGTTACATTTAGAGCTGAACATTGTACAGTCAATAACAGTCCCTTAGTCTCTGCATCCTAACCAATTGTGAGTCTCTGTATTAATGAGTACTGCCAAAAGAAGCTTCTCTGACAAGGGTTAAGAGATGCACTGACCTGTGGTCATAATAATAAGTCATTAGGAGTCATTTTAATAATAAAAACACGAAGTTGGGTTGGTAGGGAACTGAAGGTGGGTAGATCTGAAGGGAGCTGAAAGGTGAATAAAATCAAAGTATAACGTATGACATTATCAAAGAACTAATAAAAAGTGACATAAGAATAACAGAACTCTTCCAAGACAAGGGTTCTTCATACAATATATGCCAATATACGATCCCTGAAGTCTAATTTCCTAAATGTTTTCATAACAGGGCATCATGTTCTAGTAAAGAGGTTGACAGTCAATGTTTAAAAACCAGGACACAAATGTCACATTTGGTCAACTACAAGTGTTCTGTAAGTGCACTGTATGAATGAAATTTATCTTGTCATACAGTGCCCGAGTCTATAAACCAGATTGAACCAAGAGAGCAATTCTGGTCATCACAAGGTTTAGCCATCTGAGACCTGATCTGGGGAATCAAATCTTATGAACTGAAACACATCAGGGGTCAAGAGGCCAATGTAGTATCACACTATTTGCTGTAATGGCACTAAGCAATCATACGGATGGTTTGGCAGAACAATGAGCGTGAGAATCCCTATTGTAGAATCATTCTCAGTTTCGTTTCACTTTGAACTGCGTATGAAAGGGCTGGAAGACACTGGGCAATAGACCTAAAGGAGATGCTGAAGCTTCCAAGTAGACAAGGCCAAGATGAGTATCAATTAATCTTCATCAGACAGAGCTCTGTGGCAGTGCATCCTAGAAAGGTTCCAGGCACTGAGCCCAATCCTGAGATGCCAGGGGAGAAAAAATACAGGCTTTGAAGTTAGAAGAGAAAAACCTTTGCTTAATGTATTTCCTGGCCTTCATGATCGTTGAAGAGGGAACTAAACCATATCTCTACTTATAAAATAATAATGGGTGATTATAACATCAAGTAAGAATCAACTAAGCTATTATGAAAATACATACATACAGAGATAGAGACAGAGAGAGAGACAGACAAAGAGAGAGACAGAGAGAGAGAGAGAGAGAGAGAGAGAGAGAGAGAGAGAGAGAGAGAGGAAGGGAGAGAGATCAGTGGTAGGAATACAGGTAATCAGGGACTGTGTATTCCTTATCTTCCATTTTAGCTTTTTATGAGTATGTTGATAAGTCAGTGGATATAAAACCCCATGGAGTGTTGATAAAAATATAGGTCTACAGGTACCCCTTCCCAGTAATGCTAAGAACACGTGGTTGTAGAACAATACTCAGAAATGCACGCTGCCCTCTAAGTCCAGCGACTGGCACAGATGTCACATATACTAGTGGTGCTTTAATGAAGTGATGCAAGAGAGCTGAGTACATTAACTCTAGACTAGAGAAGATCACTTCTAGAAACACTATATACATGCACTAAGAAATGATTAAAGATCTGACTCAAAATCTGAGCCTAAAGAATGTCCAAGGTCCCAGGTCAGGAGTTCCTACAACGCTACAGGCTTGGGAGAGGGCTTGATATTCCCTTTCAAGGCTAGATACAGTATTTTTTTTAGACAGTCAAATATCAGTAACATTGTAAACTGAGGAAGACAAAGTAAATCGTCTCAGGTTTAAATGAGACCATAAAATATGTTTGCTATCATTTGCTTTGCTTTCTCATAATTTCTAAGGTGGTATGTCAGCATCATATAATTTTCCCATTGCTCTTATTTTTCCTCATGAAGGAAAATGAAGCTCTGTTCATGCATCTCGTGGACACAGACATTTCCTAGTTTTCAAACACAGCAGCGAAGACAAGGGCTTTTTACCTGAATCTGAACTGTCCGTCTCCCTAAGTGCTTTTGTGCATTCCCCTTAGCAGCCGACTTCCCATTTAGTCATGGTATGAGAGGGAACCAGCCATTCTCAAAATCAGACATTTCTTTCCATTCATCTTGCGCTTCAAGATGCATGAATGTATTAAATCACTCAGTGCTGAGCAGTGATAGGTCACAGCTCTGCACAGCTGACTTCAATCAAAGTCACTGACAATAAAACCTCATTAAAAGGAGCTCACTGGGTGAAATAATTTTATTCTAAATACGATGTTGGGGGGGGGGGACTGGTGGCCATCATGGAGACAAGAGGAAGAGAGCAAAGAGATCTGACCACATTCCGCAAGAATGGAAAGACAGAACAAGGGAGGGCAAGAAGAAGGTACTTTCACTTTTTATGTAGCATTCACATAAGAAGGAATGACAGAAAGATTCCCTCCGATTTACAACCCATTAGAAGCAAAATTAAAGTGGAGGCTGCCAATAAGAATTTAAAAGTTGGTAGAGAAATAGTTTTAAAATCACCAATCATCACTCCCAAATGTGAGTGCACTTTCAAAGGCTCCAAAACATAAAAAAATGTAGCTCTAAACGGGTCTCTATATTTAGGAGGTCTTAGGGTCCCAGCAAGAAATCAAGGAACTGGCAATCAGCACTTTAAGTTCTAAGTGTCCCCGTCAATCAGCAAATGGAACTCTTTTCTCTCTAAAGGTTTATGTGGAATAAGAACTGGGTTCACTCTGGTAAAGAACATTGAAGAAAAAGCCTGATTCAGAATCTAGACCAAATGTCAAATGTACAGGAGATGGGAAGGTCACAGAAAATGGGGAAAGTCTCCACTGTGCAACTCTTAGTGCTTTTAAGATACAAAGTCTCTTCTACAGCTACTGAAATAACAAGCTCTTGTTTCAACCTGAAAAGGGAGGGATGGGATTCCCATTTGTTCCTTTCCTTTTCTTTTCCTAAGTGGCTAGAAGTCTCTGTGTATGTTTTTGAAGCGAGGAGTGCTATATAGCCCATGATCTCGTGTACATGTGAAATGAGTTAGAAAAGGGGTGAAGGGATTCAAGAATGTGGCATGTTCTCCTTTAGAGGGCCCTTGTGTGGTACATTCTGCTTCTGCTCATGACTGGACTTCTTCCCCACCCACTATGCCTTGGCAGAAGTGGTGGGCTGCATTTGTAATCCCAGAATTTAGCTCCCTGAGGTTTCAAGATCACAAATCTGAGGTCATGCAAGAGGCTATCTTGCAAATAAAAATGAAAACAATGAAGTCTCACTGTTGAAAATATAAATTTCATTGACAACTTCTATCCCTTGTATCTTAAGCTACTAATGCCACATATTAAATCTTCATATGTTGGGCAGCTATTAACAGAGACTTGGGGCTGTGCAGGCATTTATTTTTTGTTGTTCTAGCCACTGCTGTTTGATATATTTGGAAGAATGCAGTAAGTAGAATTTCAAACCAGAATTACAGCAAGGATTTTTTTTAAAAGCGTATGTTCATACATTTATCCTTACAGAAGCTTCCTGTTTTCTTAGAATGCTGTTAGTTATTATCACAGATCCTCTCAGCTCAAACTGAAGAGACTAGTCACATTTTAGCATGTTTATTTTTCTTTGTTAAAGTATTTTTTTAGTTTGCAATAGAATTACTTAACTTTCTTTCTTCCCTTTTCTCTCTCCAGCCCCTCCTAGCTATCCTCTCTTCAACCCCTCCTATGCCCTTCACTTTCAAGTTGGTAGCCTCTTGATCTTTTCTTTGATTGTTGGTGCATGTACGTGTGCATGTGTGCATGTGTGTGTTTATTTGTGTGTGTGTATATATACAAATGTATATAGATACAACCTGATGAGTGTGTCAAAAAAGAATATTGTTCACCTATCTTTTGCTTCATACTATTCTTTTCTTTTGCACCTGTCTTCCCATCATTTCCAGTATTACTAGATTAATGTAACCACTCTGGTTGCATAGGGTATTTTTAATCCCTAGTCCTAAGAAAATGAATGCCCGAGGGCAAATGGCATAAGTTCTCCTGGTCCCAATTTCCAAATTTGGAATGATTTTGATATATCCCCCTTGTTCCACCTTACCCTGCCCCTCTCACAACTAATAATTACAGTTTCCATGGACCATAAGCCTGCATTTTCAAAATACTTTTAACAACAGTTACATTCACAAGGCACTTCATGATGGCAAGGACTCTGAGATTCCTGTGTTATCTTTCTACTAAGATGATATGCCTGTGAGTCATTCGTGTGCCGTTTAGAGTCTATGGATGAAATGCACAGTGTCATACCTCTCTACCTCAAAGTGTGCACTCTCTGTTGATGTGGGATTTCCCTCTGTGTGCTCTGAATATAGTTTATTAACATTGGTTAATAAAGAAGTTTCTTTGGCCTATGGCAGGGCAGAATGTAGGTAGGCCAGAAAACTAAACTGAATGCAAGGACAAAGAAGGCAGAATCAGGCAAATGCCATGTAGCTGCTGAAGAAGGATACCAGAACCTTACTGGTCACAACCTTGTGGAGATACACAGATTAATAGAAATGGGTTAATTTAAGATGCAAGAATAGGAATTTTAGCTAGGATTATGCCTGAGTCATTGACCAAAAACTGCTGTAATGATTATGTAAGTTTTGTATAATTATTCGGGCCTGGATGACCAGGAAAAAAATGTGCAGTCTCTGTTTACACTCTGTGTTCTAGAGGCAGACTGTAGGATAGCCTTCAAAGTTCAACACAAGCAAATTACCACTGGAAGCATCTCAAGCCTCCCCTTCTCTAAGCCCCTCTCAGTTCTGCACTCCAAAGATCTGTTGTGCATGAACCCAGGGTAGCAGAGTCTCATTCTTCCTTTACTGGCCTGTAACTCTTAAATGATTGATCTATTGTCATATGGCCACTTTAGACATTTCTTCTCTCCCTACTTCCATGGTGAAGTAATTTTCTCAAGGCTATAAAACTAATGGTGAACAGGGTTCACTGGCTCCACAATCTTATAAAACTGATAGTGGAGGAGGGATTTTTGGCTCCATGCTCTAGGATTTCATAGTTAGCATTGTTGGTCTTCTCTCCCTAATGTCTATCAAAATAGTAACTCCTTGTTAGAAGTGAGTAAATATTTACCTATTAAAAGTGAGTGAGCGAGTTACTAATCAGATCCATATTCTGCTAACATCCACAGTCCTGCCCTGGTTAGGGTTCTTTGGTCACAGTCTTTTCTTCAAATCCTCGTTTTTCTGGGCTACATAGGATATCACACCCAAAGTCTTAAAGATATTTCTGCAGACATGTCCTATGTGCATCTTCATCTGCCTCTTATGAATCACAGTGCAGAAACCTGACTTCCGGAAATTCTTATGGTGTCCTGTAGATTCTGCTTTAGAAAGAAGCAATTAGATTAGGGAGGATATTGATTAAAGTCATGGCCATAATATTTTTTCTCCAAATACTGAGAATTGAGTTAGTCAATTGAACAAAAGTTTTAAACTCTAAAGCTATAAAAACTTCTTGGTTTTTGTGTTCGTGTAACAGCGAAGTCCATTGTGACCAGACAATTAAGCAGACAGCTGGACCCAGAAGACAAAGGACACAATTATCTCTTGTCTTGTAGGTGTTTTATACTTACTTTGACAGCATGGTCTAAAGCCAAGCTGCCTCTGAGTTGCTTCCATAGCTATGTGTACATGCTTATTTAATATATTTTCTCTGTTGTTTCACATGGGTTACTTGGAGAGATTTCACAAGACAACACTTTATCTCCAGGTCCTCTGCAATTTCCTTCCATCCTTGGCAGCACCCCAAACAACTTTACCTCCCAAATCTCCACAGTCCACATTTCTTATCAGGTCACAAACTCGTATTTCTACAACAAGTTTTCCAGATGATTTCCACACCAACTAATCCTACACTCCACTGCTGCTTCCTTATCCAAAGGCACCCTGTATAGGTTCAGTTATCACCCACTCCATCAGAAGCCTGATGATCCTTCATACACACCTTGCATGGTAGAATATTTAGCAAGGCAAAGATGTATAACATTTGCTTATGCTGCATTTGTTTAACTCTGTAAAGATGTATGGAATTTGTGTTAATTGAATAAAATTAACCTGGGCTCAGACAGGTGGGGTTAGCCACTAGTTGACAGAAAGTAGCAGAGAGGAGCATAGCATGGGATTTTTAATTGGGGGAAATGGAAATAGAGAGGGTCCCAGGATGCCAGCCAAGAAAAAGCCAGTTCCTACTCTAACTCTCTGAGCTCACAGGTTTTCTCCCTAGCCTGTGAATCTCAAGTTTTATTAGAACGATAGAGATTTAGTTAAATCTACTTTTAGCAGCAGGAATAGAGCTATTGTCTGGTGATATGGAATATCATTCTGTAAATGTGATGCTTTTATTGGTTAGTGAATAAAGTTTCTTTGGCCAATAGCTTAGCAGAATAAAGCCAGGCAGTAAATCAGAACAGAGAGAGAGAGAGAGAGAGAGAGAGAGAGAGAGAGAGAGAGAGAAATTGAGGTCAGAAAGAAGTCTTGTAGCTGCCGAAGGAGACAGACACCAGACCCTTACCAGTAAGCCACAGCCTTGTGCCAAGACACAGATTAGTAGAAATGGGTTACTTTAAGGTGTAAGAGTTAATTAGAAGCCTGAACTGATAGACCAAGCAGTGTTCTAATTAATACAGCTTCTGTGTGATTAATCGGGTCTGAGCTGCCAGGAAATGAACGAGCAGTCTCCACTTACAGTCTGGGGGCACAGAATTCCCTCCAGACTATGGCCTTCGTAGCCGTCCACTGGTAATTTAAAGTGTAGCCACTGTGATGAAGGTAAAGCAGCACGACTGACCAGTCCCCATAATTTCCACACCTGTGATCTTGTCTAGTATCGTGTGCAAAATGTAACATCAGCAACAGTGCAGCAACAAGTCAGAGGAATCCAGCTATGTCACATACTCTTTGTCACCATGTATCACTGAGCACAGGTGGAGACGATCCCTCTAGAATCCATCTTCACTGACTTTGTGCACACACTGGCTTTGCTTTTCTCCTATCAGTTTGAAGTCCCTAGGCTTCAGTCATTATACGCAAACCTTCTAAAAGTTGCATTACACTCTTCCTACCTCTCTCACCCTTAATACTCTTTCCATGTAATAATTGTAATAGTTAAATTCATATGGAACTCTTGTGGTGTTTCAGTTGCTTTTCTCCAACACCAAATGAAGTAATTAAAGGGATTATGAACTTCCTTTGGCTCACAATTCAGGTTATAATCTGCCATGGTGGGTAAGCCATTGTAGACACACAGCATCTGCAGACTTATATCACCTCCAGGGAGCAGAGGGAGGTGAATGATTCTTCCAGCTGGCTTTCTTCCTTCTACTCAATACAAGGTTCTAGTTCATGGTATGGTCCCATCCACACTTAATATCCATCTTTTCTCACGTCAATTAACCTAAGCTAGGTAATTTCTCACAAGCACACCAGGGGTGTTTCTCTTAGGTGATTTTAGATTTCATCAAGTAACTGATGACAAGCATGTTTCATGTTTCAAGTGTTCAGTATGTAGTAACTTACTGGAAACATAAGAGGACTCATATTTTAATTATATTTTTTCAGATAAACTGAAACGCAAAAAGGGAGAAGTGGCTTCCCAGAATCGCACAGCTAGTGACGGTCACAACAAGAGTTCAAATCAAGGCAATCTGACCCTAAAGAGTCCGCTCTTGCTCCACCCTACTTCCTGTAAAAGTGTTCAAATACATTTATGAGTCACTCTTCCAACATTATGTAAACAAATCTATGAGTTAGTGCACGTTCCAGTCTATTCTCCCCTACTCCTCTGAAGCTAGAGTAACACCTGCCTTATATTTTCAAAACAATTATTCTTGTATATCTCATATCTAAACACTTATGTCTAATTCCTGAAGTTCTTGGTTTCTAAGCCCAACATTTTATTTACATTTCTTATTGTGTTTTTAAAGATTGAGCTATTTCTGTCACAGATACCAACTATGTCATGTTTAACATACACTAAATATTAAGTGAGATATTTCATTTTCTTGATGTTCTTATTACTTTCATCTCTTCTCTTGCTTAAAGAGTACAAAAGTATCTCTATTCTAAAAACTAAAGATGTCCTCTCTCTTTCATTTCCTCTTTCATGCTACCCATTATGCTGCCATCCCTTTATTTTGATTTGTTTCATAATCAAAATGTCTAAACTATCTTGTTTTCTCTTTGACTACAGGTTTATATTTGAAGGACTGAAGGGCCAATAAAAATCACTCTGTGTGGGAAAAGATCTTTAAACTTTGTGAAATATAGAGTGATTTGACTTTTCTGCATAGAGATTTCAAAACATATCTGGGTGCTTCAAGTTTGAGACCTGTGTGAATTATAAAGGATACCCTCCTCCAAAATTGTCTGAATGATGAATGCCTAACCCTCATGGTTACGGATTTTGTTTGGAATTATATGAAAACAGAGCAATCATAGATGTCATTAGTCAAGTTCGTAGTAGACTATGTGATTCCATAACCCAATATCCTGTGTGCATACAAAAGTGGGAGTTTGGACAAAGACATGCACACACAGAGTACAGCTTATAAAATGTAGGCAAAGATCACGGTGGAGCTTCTACAGAATAAGAAATGCAAGATTTTCAGTCAAGAATTCAGGAAAGAAGCACAAATCACAGTTAACTCTGCTGCCATCCTGAGCTCAAATTTCTACTCTCCATGACTGCCAGAGAACCAACCTCTGTTTCTAAAGTCACATAGTTTAAGTCACTTTGTTTTGGCAGCTCAGATGAAATAACACACTACATCTAAATGGCTTCCAGTCCTATGCCACATAATACACACCTCACAACTGTTATAGAAGGTATCCAGAGTTTTTATTTTTTAGTTCCTTCTGAGAAGACATTATCTGAATTGATAAGTGTGAACGAGGCTCACCTGTCAATGCCCACTAAGCAGAGGACCAGCAAACACAAGGGCTCACAAAAATCCCTAAAATACCTCTTCTTGACTTCCTAAATCTATAGTTCAATTCCATGGTATAGAGCTTCTATGAGACCCAAAGTTCTACTGAGCATCTATAGCTATTCAGAGGTATGGAAAATTCAACCCTGTTGACATCTTCCTATGCAGTGACCTAGTTGCTAAATTTGTGTGATCCATTAATTATTACCATTTCTCCATCTGCTTTCTTTCTTCAAAAAGTATATATTTGCCTTATTCAGACCATAGCTGCAGTCTCATTATCATCACTGAAGAGGCCGAAATTACTTGATTTCTTTGTTCTCATTTTAGTTGCATTTTTCCGTAAAGAATATAGTGTGTGTGAAAATTTTCTACTCCAAACTGAACTCCAACAGCATTTAAATATGCTTCTGAACTGCATTTCATTTAAGTCAACTTTTTCTTTCAGCCACTGTGCTAGCAGCCTCATCCTCCTGGAACCATAAAAACCTGTTTCTTATGCATCTTTCCCCCACTTCACTACCTCCCCACCAATCTTTATACCACTCTTATACCTGCTGCTGTAGCAGCTCCATGAATAGTGTGCTAATGATGCTTCCTAAGGGCCCTGTGTCATTAAACTCCATGAATACTCTTCACCCCACCCCTTCTCAGCATGGACTGAATGAATGATCATCGCCCCACACTTGACCCCCCCATTCTCTATCATTGGTGCTGAGAGACTGGGCCCTCCTAACTTATCTCTATCACCCAGTGTGGCCTTTTCAGTCTCCTTTGCTGACTGCATCTCCCTATGATCTTCGAGCTGGGTTATCCCAGGGACCTTTCTGAGATATTTCTCATCTAAGAACAAATTCTGTGTGATCTATTCTAGTCCCAGTCTCTGTAGATTTACCAGTCATCTGTTTTAGATTTGGATGCATTTATTCTGACTCATTGGAAGTTAAGACACTTCCTTTGACTGTATCGTTAGTGTCTCCTTATATATGTTTGGAAAACATTTCTGAGTCAAATAAGTGGTAAAAAAATAAAAAGATGCATATTGAGACCAAGATATGAGAAACATTAAAGGTAGAGTGGGCAAAGAAATAGAATTGCAGAAGAAATTAAGGATGCTTGGTGAGGAAAACTGAGAAAAGGAACACAAGATTCTTGCTCTCCCAAAGACAAGCTAATATCAAGATTTGATAGGGATCAGCACAGGAAGAAAATGGGTGTTCAAGAAGGTGACCCCTAAAGGCAAATGGAAAGGGTCCACAAAACGTTAGTTAAGCTAACCTAGAAGCATTGAGTGAGAATCTTGGGTAACTGAAGAGTAAATAATAGAATGTCAAAAGACAGTGTGGAGAAGGGTGCTGCATTTTCCTGTCTTTACCATTTTCCTAACATTAGTGCTGACTATAACTTAACAATTATGCCATTTTCATATAAAATATTTATAATTTCAAGGCATTTGTTCAACATATCAGTCAGCTGTCAAAATATACACATCTGAGAGCACAGATGACTTTAATATCACTTCACATCCTATAGTCTACAATTCAATCCCATTAGCCAGATTCCCAGAGGTCATGAAGCCTCTGAGGGGAGAAGGAAGTAAGGGAAGGTGAGTGGAATATATCTAGGATGCTCCCATAGCAGCTGCTGCTGTCACCAGGGATCCTTGTGCTTCTCTATCAATGATGTAAGACAAACTGTTGAGATAAATAAAGGTGCCAGGTGCCAATGTTACTTCCCATCAGGGCTGTTCCAGAGCAAACTAAGATGTATTGTCCCTGCTTGTGGCTTCTGTCATAAGTCAAATGACAGAAAGGTCTACTGAGCCTTCTGCTGTCCTTTCAGATCTGAAATGGTTTCAGAATATTCTCTACTTACCACTCAGACTTCATTCTTCTGCAGTTCTCACATTCTGACATTTCAAACCATTTTTATTTAAATTCATCTTAAATCAATATATAGATATTACAATTTCATGTATATATGAGACATAGTAGTGTTTCTACTGTGTAATTTATAAAATAGTAATACTATTGAAGATGATGTTTGGGAGTTATTGTCTTTCTCTGCTTCGTTGAGGTAGAATCCCTCTTGTTTCTGCTGCACTATACACTCTCAGCCTAGCTGACCTACAAGCCCCTGGCTGATTATCACAGCTCACCATGAGGGTGCTAGAATCACAAATGCACACAAACATATCTAGCTTCATAAACACATTCTAGCGGATAAAATTAGGTCAATGCATTAACTACTGGACCATCTTGTCAAGTCCTCACACATAATTTATAAATTAGTTAAAATGTAACTATTTCCTCAAATACATCATTTTCTTTATAGTAAAAACAAACAAATATTTTCTTTTGGATTTCTGAAAACACAGTATACTGTTGTTATCTTTAACAATCTGTTAGCCACCTTACCAGATGTTTTAGTTCAGTGTTCATTGATCACCTATTCTGAATCTCACAGTCTCCCTTTCTCTCTAGTCTGCAGAAACCACATTCAACTCTCAATTGCTATACAAAGAGTGCCTTTCAGTTCCTTACATAAGTGAGAGCATGTCTTTGTGTGTCTAGCTTATTTCACTTGACATAATGACCTCCATCATCACAAATAATACAACTTCATTTTTATGATTGAATAGTGCTCCATTGTACATGTATATTTTCTTCACCTATTCATCAATTGTTAGACACTTATATTTTTTTTTCATTTTCTGGCTATTGTGAAAAGTATTGCAGTAACAATGAGTATAAGTGTAGAATAAAACACCTCTCTGGAAGACTTATTTTAGCCTTGGTGTGGGGGATTTGGTTGTTTTTCCAATATACATGCTAACCACTAGCATGCTAGTGCTAGCTACACATGGTTTGCTTTTGTTTATTTATTCTTGGTTTTGTTTGTCAATCTACTATTGAGCTCTTTTTAGTTCTTTATATCTCCTCAAATGCAGCTCCATGTGAGTCTTAATTTAAAAATATTTTATCCCATCTGTAAATGGCCTATTTGTGCTATTGGTTGCTGCCTTTCTTGTACTAAATGCTTACAACTACATCTAATCCCATTGATTTGTCTTTTGTGCTCTTGGAAAGTCTAATCTTTGCCAGCTGCATATTCTAAAATGATTCTCTACCTTTTAAAATCATGTATTTACATCTTTAATCCACTTTCAGTTGTAACTTGTGTGATATGGAAATCTGGTTGCATCCCTCTGCGTGGGGGCACCACGCTTTCTAAGCAACGTTATCTGAAAAGATTGTTCTTCTTCCAATATTCTCTGTCTTACGGTTTCTGCAATGAACCACCATGACTAAAAAGCAAGTTGGAGAGGAAAAGGTTTATTCAGCTTATACTTCCTCATTGCTGTATGTCACCAAAGGAAGTCAGGACAGGAACCTGGAAGCAGCAGCTAACACAGAGACCTTACAAGGATGCTGCTTATTGCTTGCTCATCGTGGCTTGCTCAACCTGCTTTCTTATAGAACTCATGATCACCAGCCCACGGACGGTACCACCTACAACAGGCTCAGCCCTCCTCCATCAATCACTAATTTTAAAAGATGCTTTACAACTTGATTTTATGGAGGCATTTTCTCAACTGAGGCTCCTTCCGTGGTGATGACTGTAGCTTATGACAAGGTGACATGAAACCAGACCTTATATTCCCATGGTAGTTCTTTAGTTTCCATTGCCTATGTTTTCTCTTAGAAACAGATCTCAAACTGTCTTAATATGCCATAGACTAACCACTCACAGAATTAATCAGTCAGTCCTGTTTTCTTGCTAGGTGCTACTCTTTATTCCTAAGTTTTCTATCCTGCCACAAACTCAATCAGTATTTTCAGGTTCATCAAAATATGGGATGCTGCTATTTTGGAGACATGTAGCTGGACACATTTTAAGTGATATTAAGAAATTCAATTGCTTCATGTCACCAAATAAAAGATGAAATCTGTTCCTCAGACTTGTAAAATCAGTTAAATGAGATGGTTATAAAATTGCTTATAAAATATTTACCAGGGAGTTATACATAGAACTAGATACACACACACACACACACACACACACACACACACACACAATCCAGCTCATGGTCACCTGGACAGTTCCAGCAGGCTCCTATTTCTCCCTCCATATACTTTACTATTCACTCTCAAACACCTATCCAAGTGTTTGTTTTTCTTTTAATCTAGATATAATTCTATGTATCTGTCTCTATGTAGATAAAATCTTTCAGTAGCTTTCATTTCTCTCAGAATATAAACCAAAGTCCTGACAGCCCTGTGAAGTTCTGTCTCACCTGCTCTCTTCTCCTCCATCTGGCCTTTTATTTTGTCAGAAACTAATTTCTGTCCACCAATCTGCTCCTGCCGCGGTGGTCTCCTTGCTATTCATGGGTACTCAAAGTGAAAGCCACTTCAAGACCTTTGCTCTGTGTTTCTGTCTGCCTGGACAAGCCTCCCAAGACTGTATCCTATAATACATTTCTTCCTGTAGATCTCTACCATTCATCACCATTGCAGCTTGTCTAGATACCCAGGAGTAAGCTGTGTTCTTCCCTCACACCCAGGAACTCCTCAAACTCTCCCAATGTTATTTTCCTCCATGATGTTTTGCCCATGGTTTGCTTGTTTTATTTCCTGTCTCCTCATCTGCCAAACAAGTAACCACACACACACGCCACACACATTGTTACACACAAAGCCTCCATGTTGAGTCTCAATGGTGTATCTGTCTCCTTCAGTGCAACATTCTCAGCAAATATAAACTTCCTGATTACTTGTTACACATTAAGAGCTCAATAAATATTTGTTTTAGTCGCAATGGAAGCCTTTTGTACATAATAGAGCTTAACAAAAAGTGGTGTTTTATTACAGATATTGATTAATCATGTTTATCATTAATATTTGCAATAATCAGGATGACAAGCCAGTTACTCTGATGTTTCATCCCAGAGATATGACTTATTCTGTAACACTGTCAGTGAAGAGATAAAGAGAAAATATATTACAACATCAAAAGTCAATAATCCAAAATGTACTCCAAAGTAAAGCCTCATAATTTTTCATCAAATCTGCTGAGAGTATGAAAAATACATCGCAAATGCTAAAATATATCCCATACCCTCCCATGTCATCTTCCGAAGTAGCATGGAGGCCAGTGATGCAGATGATGGGCTAGGTGCTGTTATCAAAGAATAAGCATTACATGCTTCAAGGTGCATAAATGCACACATGCAAAACCACATTTTGAAGAGTCAATTCTTAAAGTACCAGGGGCACTCTAGGAAAAAAAATACATTTTTTAAAGGAAATGCTGAGACATATGGCTGAAAAATAGCAATTATACATTCTTCTAATAACCAAAAAGTAAATAAATAACCTAAATGGCATTTTCCTTAATTTTGAAGATTTTAAGTCTATCCCTATAAACATGGTCATGTTATAGTTCCCCTAAAAACAACTACTACATTATAGGATGAATATCATTTGTCCACCACATCCATGGCTTGTGGGATACGTCAGACAACTGCTAACTTCATGTCTGTGCAATAACATGCCTACTACATGGAGCACACAGCATGGGAACAATTAGAGCAGGAATCCGGGTTACATTACATGCTAGCATAGGTGTTTGGGGACAGGTTATAAAGTTCCAGAGTCTGCCATATACCTCGAGTCAGTTTTTTAAATCTCATGCAATGACTGCCATTGTAAGAAAGCGATGTTCTAACCAGCATTCATGTCTCTGTCTGCTTCCTATCTACAGACCCTTGTGACCAGCTACCATGCCACCCCACCTTGATAGACTGCTTCCTGTCAATAGACCCTTGTGAGCAGCCACCATGCCTTCCCACCCTGATAAACTGCTGTCCTTTCAATATGAACAGAAAGCTGTCTTTTTTTCCCTTGAATTAGCCTTTGTGTAGAAACAGCCACAGGAAAGAGATCATTAACTAATACAAAAAAATGGTATTAAATAATAGGACCACTGCTGTGGTAATCCTGGCTGTGTGGTCCATTGGCATTTTGAACCAGTCTGTGGGAAAAGACATGGGTGAGTAAAAGCATTCAAATGCTGTCAGCAGAGCAGAGCATCACGGGTCATTCTGGTTGTAGATTTGAAGCCACTATGCTGAGAGAAATGTAAACAGGATAGGTCAGGCTCGTGAGGTTTTTTTTTTTTTTGGGGGGGGGGGGGACACTGTAGTGGGAACAAGGCTAAAGGTCAGGCTTATTCTGTTCTGTCAGTCAATCTGGCTGCCTTTGACTCCAAATGACGCTGAATTGTAAAGTAATGAAGTAATTTGCTCAGTGGAGAAAAGTTCGTATTCAGGCTTTGGTATGGTCACTGCTCTCTACTCTTGTCATCTACTGTGACAGAGAGCAGAAAAGGTATGAAAACTGTGAAAAGTGAGGAGAGGAGCACAAGGGATTATAAAGCTGTGGACATGGAATGTGCAGAGACCAGCAACTGCGACTACAAGAGATCTGTGTAGAAATGGTGCCTCCAGGACACACCACCAGCCTCAAAGACTCAAGCTCCTAAAAACACAGAACACTCAAAAGGAGAGAGATTAACTGAGGATACTGCTGAAGAAGTTCCCTGACTCATCATAAACAACCATACCATATAGGAAACTGTGTTCCAAGATCTACCCAGTACGGTTCATAGCCGCCACTTCAAGCTTCCAGGAGACCTTTGCAAGCATTGTCATTCACCTGCTGCTGGTTTTACAGATGGGCACAACACAAGAGTTACAACGTTAGGGAGGCTTAACCAATTGGCATCAAAGGTTCTGAGGTCAGGTAAGCTGCAGTAGGGTTAGATTCACTTCAAGGAGTCCACGAGAGGCTATTATGTGCAACTGTATGGTGGTTTTGATGTTTAAGACCCCCCCACACACACAGGCTACTCAAATAGTTTCATGCTTAGTGCCCCCTCTTCCCCATTGATTAACTCTTAGGGAAGGATTAGGAGATATGGCCTTGTTGGAGGAGGTGGATTTCTGGAGGTGGACTTTGAGGTTTCAAAAGCTCGCTCCTCTCTCTCTCTCTCTCTCTCTCTCTCTCTCTCTCTCTCTCTCTCTCTCTCTCCAGATTGGGATGTAGAGTTCTCAGCTATTGCTCTAGCACCATGGCTGCCTGTGTGCAGCTGTGCTCACTGCTAAGCCTCCTTTTATAAGAGTTGCTTTGGTCATGGTGTCTCCTCACAGCAATAGAACAGCGGCCAAGACAAGATGGAAAGGTGAGGCTTATGCTGAAATAAAGACTTAAGGGTTTTACAGAGGAAAAGACCATAAGCTAGCCATTGAGGAAAGCTACAGGCATGGAGAAAAACTGGCCCAAGAGAAAGACTACATGTGGTACAGGCACCAGAGCTTAAGGGACAGGGATAAATAACACTATTGGAACCCAGAAATGCCAGCAAGATCACCAGAGTCATAGAGTATTTGGTGTTTTCCCTGTTGAGTTTTCATCTTGTTTTCCTGCCATCTTTCTCTTCCTCCCATTTGGAATGGAAATATTTATTCTGTGCCATTGCACACTGAGAGTCTTTTCCTTCCTATCTTTCTTTCATTCTTTTACAGAAGCCCATACTTAAAGAATTTCCCACATCTCAGTAAGGACTCTAAACTTAATTTTGAATAATACTAGCTAAAACTGTTATGATTCTGGGGAAATTAGAGATGGGAATACATTTTGCATTTCGCATTGTAACCTGAAAGTGACTTAGTTTGAGGCATTTAGGTGTTAGGTTGACAAGGGGTGGGTCTGTTATAGTTAATGGTCATGATCAACATAGCTGCATTTAGAATCATCTAGGCTTGGATCAAGACTCTAGGCATGTTTGTGGGGATGTTCACAAAGAGGCTTAACTGGAGAGATGAGATTTACTCTGAATATGGGTAACACCATTTTGCTGACTTGGGATTTATACCAAATAAAAATGGGAAAATGAGAAAGCCATCAGAATGAACACAGCCATTCTTTTCTCTGTTCCTCCACTGCAACGCCATACGATGCTCCAGACAGTATGCCTTTGAAACATGACTGACAGGATATCCTCTTACAACATAAACCAAAGTAACTCCCCTGCATTTCCTCCTCTCTGGTATTTTTTCACATCAAAAGACAAAGAATTAGTATTCATTGTAAAAAATTAAGTTACACATCGTCTGAAAATAGCAGGTGCTTGAAAAATGTTAATTTTCTTTCAATTTCCCTAGATATTTTAAACTGTGATGGCCTTGTTCTGGCTAGTTCATTTGGTCACCTAATCCAGGTTAAGTATGATACCCTTCACTGTAAATCAGCTCTACTGAAAAATAGTCTGTGCCAATATAAGCAGTCCAATTGGTGGTAATATGGATTCTCAAATGAGAAGCTACTTACCATGATAAAGAAACTCCATAAATATTAAGAGACTATGAAATAACATGTACTAAAGACTTGTTTTTATTGCCTAGTTTTTATCTACTTTCCTGTGAAAATTTTGATCGGTAAGAATTCATGCTGCCCCTTTCTCTTACTGCATGCTTAGAGAGAGAGGAAAGACTTTTGTCTACAGTTTGCCAATATGAAGCATCCAGCACTCATTGAACTAGGGAGCACATTCCACCCATGGTACAGATTCATACTGTGTGTCTCAAAGATGGTATGTTGGTGCGGGAGAATTGACTGTATTCTTTCAATCATATTTTAAATAAATTCTGATTGGTCAGGCAGGAAGTATAGGTGGGTCACCCAGATAGGAAGTAGAGGCAGGGCGATGAGTACAGGAGTATTCTAGAAAGCAGGAAGCTCCCTCCTCAGTTTTGCCCAGACCACCGGAGAGGCAAGATGTAAGCTGCCCTGCCCTGCCCTGCTAAGAAAGGTACTGAGCCGTATGGCTAACATAGATAAAAATAATGGGCTAACATAAGTTATAAGAGCTAAAAAGTAGCCTGAGCTAATGGGGCAATCAGTTTATAGTCTTATGGAGTCCTTTGTGTGATTTTCTTTGGGGCTTGCTGGTTGTGGGGTACTGGGTAGGTCAGATACCCCAACAAGCAGGTGCCCTCATGTTACAGTATGTCTCCCAAGCCTGTCTAGTCAAAAGCAAGAAGACAATTTCAGAACTGCCTTTAAGCTCTCAGATAAGAGTTCTCCCCCCTTTGCTATACTAAGAATGTTACAAATGAAAGCCTTAAACAGTGAGAGGCCTATGAATAAATTATTCCAGAGAAAGTGGAAGTAGATATTCTTTGCTATGATGTAGTTTCAGTCCTGAATTACAGGGCACATCTAGTAGATGTTGTTGTCCCCTTGTCCATAGCTTCCCTGTATGTATGTTGCCTTCATCTCTACCTGATGACTACTTCTGACTAAAAAGGGATTTCTAGATGAACATAGGATAATTCAGATTTACCTACAATGTATAACCTGTCATATGTAAATGATAGCAATTAGAAGATAAATGTACTCCAATGTCTTTGCTCTTTATTTGAGATAACTATGAAACTGTTTTGCAGCATCACAGATATCCCAGGCAAGTTGGACCTTGGTGGTAAAGTTTGTTCGTAACCTTTGCTTGACCTTTTTCCTGTCTTTTTTTTCATCCCTCTGACAATGATTCTTGGGATCCCTTCCAATACACTGTTGTATGTCAACGTGTCTTGTAATCTCTTGGGAAAACTTAAGTTAGTTGAGGTCTTTGCAATCCTAGGGCTAGAGCCTCAAGGTGGCAATGGGGGATAAAATCAGCTAACAGATAGGATTTCATTGTGGTTTGCACCATGAGACAGAAGCAAAGTTATTGACAATCTTCCTGTAGCACATTGTATGAGATACAATGGAAGACAAGACACAGGCTGTGTATAATATTCTAGCCTACAAAAGATATGGGACATTGGTAATTACAATCATTACAGAGTTGATAGGCAGATGTCATTATCCAAATGTCCCTAAAAGAAGAAAACAAGCCAAATATCAAAAGAGATCAGCATCATCTGCAGAGGGAAGAAAGATTTGCTGTAACAGGCTCAAGATTGGATTCCAAGGGTTGCATTATGAAAGAAGCAGAACTCAGAGCCCTAGAATACTTCATGTGATAAAGACAGAAACTTGATGGAGAAGGAGAGGGAACCTGAGACAGTTTTGAAATATAAGATCAGCCAATGAAATAGGAGCTAGGTTTTTACCTGAGTGATCATGAAACTTTATAAGTAGATACAGCAGTATTCTTTTCCAATGTTGTTGACTGAGTTTTCACCATTCGTTGACCAAGGTTTCTGTTCTGCCGGGTTCCCATAATCATTAAGTCCCAAAAAATTCACGAAGGCCTACATTAATTATAAACTGATTGGCCTATTCTCTCAGGCTTCTTATTAACTCTTAAAAAATATATTAGCCTATAACACTTGTCTGTGTTAACCACGTAGCTTGGTACCTTTTTCGGCGATCACATCTTGCTATCTTGCTTCCTCTGTGGCTGAGTCATGACTACTGCAGACTGAAACTTTCCTCTTTCCATAATTCTCGCTGTCATGCCTCTACTTCCTGCCTGGCTACTGGCCTATCAGCGTTTTATTAAAAATAATACAAGTGACAGGATAAAAATAATACAAGTGACAGGATAAAAGATCATTGTCCCACAGCACAATGTGACCTACATGCATTTATTATAGAAACTATCACAAAGGACAGATGAACCTGAATCTCTTGAAAGCCTCTAGATAACAGATGATAACTGCTAGTGATGTAAAATGCAATCATGGGCCTCGTTGAGAATGAGACATATAGGTTCCAGATGATTACTACAGCCCTACCTTGGTCATTGTCACAAGAGATTGAGCCACAGTGTCTACACAACTTTTCCATGAATGTAGATATGCTTAACACCTGGAAGATGCTCCCTAAGTGCTGGTCTCAGGGAGTCAGAGTGACCCTCTGTCAATTATATTTAGACACAATACCACTTCCCAGGTTAATCTTTAATGATGTGGTGCTGGGATCCTGATCAGACTTTATAGTATACTACAATGATTCTTTGTTAACACAAACACACACACACACACACACACACACACACACACACACATCTGGTGTTTGAAATCTCGTTTACTCAGAACACAGCATTCCAGGGCTATGTTTGTTCTCCTGCAGCCAGTCATGCAAATTCCAATAGACCTTCATCACCGGGAACATTGATCTTCATGGTATTTCAGTAACTAACACAATGCGTGCATGAGTTGAGACTCCTATTCAGTCAATTAGACTACTCAATAGGAAACAGAAGATAACATGGATGTTCTTATAAAACATATGTGAGCAGACTACAGGACTAACCATCAGAGATTCAGAGAATGTCTGAATTATCAAAGGAGTTAAACCTAAAGACTTCTTGAGTATTTATTCTAACACATCCTATGCTCAAACTGAAGAAGTGCCACCTTCTCTTGGTTAGTAGACATTTCCATTTGAAAATAGTCAACTTACAACATGAATTATTTAAAATTAAAACAAAGTAGTTCTGGCAAATGGAGTGCAAATGAGGATAACAGAAACCCTTTGTGTGCTCTTAATGAGCTCTTTGCAACCCACTTGTCAGAATATACTGGTGACTGAAAGTACCTGTGACTCTACCAATTGATTCTTTTAACTCTGGAAACACACCTGGCCTCTACTGTGATGGTGAGAGATATGAGAGAATCAGTGTGTGTGCTGAAAGCTGCCCTTCAGTCAATGACAGAAGAGGTTTTCTGTGAATATCCTAACATTTCCCTTCCTACTTAAAACTCTCGGACCAGTGTACATTGTATCCCAGATGTCCCCAGGTAGAGTTTACTTTGCACAGAATAGCATTCTAATTTATACATGCCATCAGCTTACATGGTTTCTTAGTATTGCAGCTACCCTGAATTTTCTGGAAAACATGTCCCACAAAAATCTACACTCACATCTTTGTTTCCTTCTAATCTTTTTTTTCCCTAGGAAAAAGTTAACCTAAACCAGCACAGTTGATTGAACTACCTCTAAACATTATTACTAGTATGAATAAACCTTTTTTTTGTTCAGTCCTATGGATAAAACAGAGATCTTCAAAGAACATGCTAATAAATTACTTTAACCCCTGAGCTATGCCTTGCCCTTCTGTTGTCAAAAGCTGGTTTCAAACCTGTTTGGGTAAAGTTGGGATTTGTGTGTGTGTGTGTGTGTGTGTGTGTGTGTGTGTGTGCACGCGCACACACACACACATAAATAAGGCTTTTTCAAAAATACCACCATTTATGTTTAATTTAAAAGATTTTATTTTATGTATATACATTTGTGCATCACGTACATGCCTGGTGCTACAGAAGACGACTTTGGGTCCCTGGAACCTGTAGTTCCAGGCAGTTGTGATCTACCCAATCTGGGTGGTAGGAACTGAATCCAGACCCTCTGCAAGAACAGCAAGTGCTTTTAACTGGTGCACCATCACTTCAGCTTTATGCTTTATCTTAACTTCCTCCAAGTCCTGCCTGTTGAACCAACTGAATTATCATCTCCTTTGAAGCAGTCCTGAAATCTCAAGGTCAATTCAGTTTATTATCGCAAGGCTACATCTCATGAATAGTTTGTAGCTCTGCTATGGTAATAAAATATATAGTATATATTTTCCTTTCTGAGACTAAAGCCCTGACAACTATTACGGGCTATTTTTAAAACTGAACAAACTGCCTGGCAGAGTCAACTTGTAACCCATGTGCATTTTAGAAGTAAGGAGTGGTCTGTCAATAGTGTCACCTCTGGCGGACACAGCTTTGGGCTTCTCCGTAGCACTGAGGGGGGCACAGCAGAAACTTGGCGTATTTATCTGCCTTTCCATAGTCCCGCAAATATGTTCTCAGAAGCACCTCCCCACCCGGGGTCTGGAGGAAGAGCAGGACAGCTCATGTCTTCTAGCAGAGACTAAACAAGGACAGGCCATCCATAGATCAGCATAACACACATCTTCAGAGCAAAGCCTGGTAATGTATTTTCAATGACTTAGCAATGCATTATAATTGTCAATAATGCCAGACTCTAGCCAAATAAGTGTGCATGAGACTAGAGTGCAAGGTCACAGAAGAGTTTATGGTGCTTGTAACTGAACAGCATAAAATCAATCCTAAATTCAATGAAGGAAATAATACCACAGATGGTATCTCTTTTCAATATAAAACAAATAAATTGCTTTTATGATTGGAGACAAGCAGACACAAGTATCCAATCTTTAATTAACTTCTACCAACAACCTCAGCTCTTATCTAGCTGCTTGCCTTTGGGGTCAATCATATAGAAGATTGCCTATCACCATCGCATGTCTGTCTGTCTGCACTGAGCTTAACAAAAAAAAATGCACTAGAACACACACATGCAAGCTATATGGAATGCTACCACAGAAACACCACAGCATTCCAAAAATACATTCTCAGAAGTACCTATGTGCCTAGTGTTGACACAGATTTTAAGATAGTATAGGTATTAGAAAAAGAAATTCCGTGCTCCACACACGGTTTTTGTTGTAATTCCTTCTATAATTTCCAACACAAAACCATCCTTGCAGCATCACCAACATGGAAATGATAATCTGAGTTAACATGCACAAAGCCATGAATATTTATGAAGTAGGTACTTGAGAGACACATGGTTTATTAGAGGCTAACCAAATGATGGTGTAAGTACATTTTAAATGCCCACTTTAGCAAACAGTCCATTGTTTTCATAAGTTATAGATAGTTCTGCACTGACAAACCAGCCATAAAACTTGAAAAAAAAATCAAGTTATTAATGCTTGCAGATTGTTGTTGTATAAATTCTCCTGCCATGGTTAATTTTAAACTACTGTTCTTTCTGATTTTAGGTGACAACATTTTCTGACGTTTCTAGGGTTGTCCCTTGCACATGGAAGACCCCAATTAGATGCCTGAAACTGCAGAGTAGTAGAAGGTATAGACACTATTCTATTTCCTATTGCATAGCTATGAATAGGTTCCGTTTAGAGGTGAGGCACAGAAATATATTAACAATACTAACTAATAATATGGACGTGCCATCAAACATGCTGTAGAAAATCTGTGTGAGTGGCCAATTTAGTATTCACAAAACTGAGTGAACTATAGGGACCGGAAGTCACAAAATGTAAAAATGTCATTAAGCACAGACTGCTGTGTAGGTGTACTGTTTCCCTCCACGCTAGTCAGCTTCCCTGCGTGACAGGTGCAGAGAGGCTTGTTTTTCTTGTTCTCTTGTTTTCGTTTGTTACCGGTTTTGGCACGACTACAGCTGTCTGCATGTCTCTGTATTTACAGTGTCTCCAGCCATTATGTCACAAGGGCTTAATCTACTCGCTACCCAGTGATCCCCAAGCAGCAGGTGAACCATGTTGTCACTGAATGGCAGTCACCAGCTGGGCTCAGCCTGGTGAGGAGTTTTGTTTGATCACTCAAAGTCTTTCTGAAATACTGAATTAATTAGCAGCATGTACAAATTAAGAAATTTCACATAAAAACACAAATTCTCAGTTTGTCTCGTGATGTTTGAAGATCTGACAACACTGAACCCACACCATGCCAGGACCTTCCTGGTGCTAACAGCAGTTGCCCTGTGTAAACGGAGCAAGTACTTCGCAGTTGTCAGAGTGTCCTCCACCCGGTTTTGTTCATTTGTTTTACCTATCTGACTCCCAAAAAATTTTTAGTTGGCAACTGCAAGATAATGTTTTTTTTTTTTTAATTTAAAAAAATAACGTGACACTTTAGAAGTAGACAAACCTGGGAACGAGTCCAGCCTCTGTCACTCAGTAATGTGTGAACATAAGCAAGTGATGAAATTAGCCTGGGTCTGTTTCCTTATCAGGGATATCAAAATAGAAATGAAGCCTAGCCCAAGAATATACCAAGGACTAAACTTGACAGTGAACGCGAGCATCTTGACCACCAGCTGTCACAGAACTGCGGATCCCGCGCACAGCCGTTCTTCTCCCATCCTCCACAGGGAGCTCGACTCCCATCTCCGTTGCCTTCCTACATGGTTGGTTCTCATCATTATTCTAAGACTGGCTGCCCGCCAAACTGGCCACAGTCTCTTACAAAACATTTTCACATCTTTGCCTTTCTCTTTTCTTGGTCCCCAGTTGTATTTTCTTGATGAAGTATTGTTTGTCTTTGGAATGTCAGTGACCTCCTTGGGCTCAGATCTTCTTACTCTAGAGATGTCAATCATCTAACTGTACAAGCCATTGGGTCCATCTCTCGATCTGAACCCAGCCTCATCGCCCAGGGAAAATGAAGGAAAGAGAAAAGCCCGGTGGTTTATTTCAGAAACAATGGTTTACTGGGTAACCATTTTCTTGCACTCAGAAAATAAAGTGTCTTTATACTTAAGCATATGTTATACACATTGCATTTAAAGATTCTTTTATACATTGGAATCGGGAGATGTAAAAAAGGCCCCCAAGTAGACAATGGTAGTTACCAGGATCCAGGGTAAAGAGAAATGTAACATTTCTGCTATGAAAGATGAATGTCTTGTAGAGATCAGTTTATGGTGCCACAGCTGTATTTAATAATGTTTTTGTATTCTTCAGACTTCGGAAAAAAATATTCTATTGAGCAAAGCTACAGAACTTTGTGCCGGTGGTGATGGTATCATGAAAATATGCACAAGTCCAAACTCATCAAAATTGTGTAGAGGGACAGGTTCCTTTTCTGATCACCAGTTATACCTCTGTAAGCTGCTACTCAAGATGTTTATTTTTTTCAAAAAAAAATCTTACTTGAAACCTTGCTGCTAATTCTGCTTAAATTTTCTGATATCTCTGTAAAAACACATTTATCAATATTGCTTTGATAAATTCTTTTCTAGGCATATACATACATTCAGGCAGTAATCATAAGAAGTCTATGCTCTCAGAACTTTTATTAATAATGAAAATAATAATACATGTGTATTCCCCTTTTAGCCATTATAAGTTACCAATATGTATTTGTCATCCCACCAAAAGTACCTTGTTCAATCTGTCATTGTGTTTGATTCTTCACCGCCATACACTCTGACCTGAACCATCCTAATTTCTTGTATAGAAAGCCGCAAAAGACTCAAGTTGTTGCTCTGTGCATAAACACTTTAGAACCAGGTTCATGGAGCACCCCAGCTTGATGCAACACCTCAGACAGATGGAGTGTCCCAGACAGATGGAGTACCCCAGATTTATGGAGCACCCCAGGTTGATAGAGCACCCATATTGATGGAACAAATCAAGTACCCCACGTTGATGGAGTGCCCCAGATTGATGGCGTGCCCAGGCTGATGTAACACTGCCCAACACCTACAACTGTCTTCTCAGTTGTCAAGTCTTACATTGTCATGTGCAGGTTTCTAATGTGTCATGGATTTCACTGTCCTTAAAACAAATTTCAAATTCTATCATACATTACTCTACCACAAACTAGCATTACAGCAAGTCATAAGTCTGCTAAAAACAAATCATGACTGTCATTTGGGGTGAATTTCTAGCTGCTGCTGTTTCTATGTCAAGATGCCTGTGACAGGCTTCTGTGTGAACAAATGAGAGAAAGTCTGTTTCAAGGGCAGTTTATTATAAGAATAAAATTCTTTTCACATCATTTGCTGAATTTTTACTGAGTCCTTTATTTTATCTTTATCTTTTGCAAATGAATATTGACTACTGCATTCTGTGCTGTGTGCGGTATAAATGAATTTCTCAGAAGGTTGGGGCAGACGTGAGAGAACAACAAAGCACAGTTAAATTATAATTTTGGTAAGAGAGCGGTTGGAGGTGACAAGAAAGTGTTAGGGGTTAAGATGTGGGGACTCTAAGAGACGGCAGGTTAGGGGGATGAATGCCCTAAGAAGTCTACAGTGTTCCCTGAATTAAGTCAAAGAGTGAAATCCAGACACTTTGGGAGCTCATTCTATCCATTTCACAGCTGAAGAAACTGAGGCTGGATTCCACAGCAACTGTTCGATGTAATTTATCTAAAATGATTCTCAACTAAATAGCCAATTTACTCCTGCCTGTTCTCTAAACTGAGAAAAGATGTTGTCTCCTGTCTTCCTTCTCCACAAAATATGAGTAGACATTTAAGTCAATACTCTCACATTTTATGGTATGTACTTTAAAAAGCATGTCCTTACTACTTTTAATAACTAAATATAGAATTTTCATTATATATCAGAGGTTCATACATTAAAAGTTACATAAAAATTGAACAACAATTATCAGCATGATAAAGCAAAGGAATATGTTAATTACATGATTTATTTTATTGATCTAACTATCCAAATCGCTTAATTACTTAAATCTTACATTTTAGCAGTTTCTATTGACCCATGTATTTGGGAGACTGCCTAGTCCTCCCTCCACCTAAACTCCAGCTAGAGATTTTTAAGGTGGTGTTGTTGCTTGTTTTACATCTTACTAGTCATTTCATTTCAGTATTCATAGAAAACCTACTTTGATATTATTTCTCCATATTAATATCCAAAATAAAGTTGATGGAATATTTTTCCTGGAAGGATAAGAAATTTCAAATTCTAGGTAGATCGCTGCCAATGAAATTAAATGAGAATTTTACAGAACTTTGTGTCCAGGACAGACAAGGGTAAAGGTATTTATCTCAGATCTATCTTCACGAGTTTAGCTAGCTGCCAGCGTCACACCTGATGGTCTACAGAGAATGCGCCCTAGTGATATTTCTCTGTACAATGCACTTATGACAGAATGTCTGGTTTAAGAAAAAAAAATCCTCCTACTTTGGAACAGCAATGTCTTTTTCCTGTTGCTCACACACATTAGTCCCAGTTGTCCTGTTTGAGGCACACAGAACAATTCTTGTTCTTCTTCATTATAACTAGCCCACTGGACCTCATTATGCATCTGCTACAATGTCCTTATTAACAGTTAAAAGCCAAGTAACTGTTATGTTACATCTGAGTTTTGCCTCCAAATGGTCAGTGGAAATGAGACTCTTTCTGGTTCTAAACCTTCCCAGAAATGAAGGACAGCTATTATGATCTTTTGGCTTTGCGGGGCTGAAACCTCCAGTGATTATCTTGACAGCTGTCCATAATCCTTCCAGGATGAGCCGTTTACTTCCAGCCAGTCATCCGCGTGGGAAATGTTTGTCACACCTCTTAACACTTCCCGGACTTTCCGCATCCTTTAGAGATGACTCAAGAGAAATTAGTTACTACTCATTTTTTCCAGGTATTTCTCAGTATAATTTTTATTGCCTTAAATTTAGAGAGAATTTTGTGATGATTTGAGCAAGTTAAAGGTTAAAAGGAAAACCTTCCTTCCAAACTGATCAGATAGCAGGCTGGTAAAGTCAAGATCTGTCAGCTGTACTTAATCCTGCTCTGCTCTCATCCTCCACAAGAGCTCTCATCCTTTTCCAGCAAGTAAAAGTGTGAAAACTAGATCAGTCACCTTCCAATTCTTCTGGAAAATGTCTCAGACTGGCCTGACTGAGTGCCTTGTCCACCTTCCCCTTTAAGATAGAAATTTTGCCTGCCTTTATTCTATTTGGCTAGTCTTGAGTCATCTACTCATTTTAGAAGACCATATAAGACCCACAACACAGACTGAAAAATAACAGCAATTAGTTCTTTTAACCACAGAGAAGGGAGAGCTGGCAAGAGAAAAAATGCTTATACTACAACTTCATAGGAAGTACCATGGTGCCACTTCCTATGTGTTCTGATGTAGGCCTTTCACACTGGCAGAATATCTGAACACAGTAGTTACAAACAACATTGAGTGATATGTGATGGTTGTGAACTAGAAGAAGGTTTGTTTCCACTTATCTAGAATTTGAGTCAATTTTCATTAGTTTGATTTTTGACCATTTCATGCATGCATATAATGCATTCTGACTGCTCTCATGTCTGCATAAAGTCTTCAACATATATACTACAATTTCTTGAGTGTGTAAATTAGTGGGTCTTTGAGTCTTGAGTCTTCTCTTGGTGCTAATTTTATTTCTGTTGGTGTGGCTTGTCCAACGTCAATACAATGGTTTTCATTTTATCTGATTATATTTTATTTTGTTATGTTTTGTTATCTCTTAGAAGCCTGTTCTTTTCTAATGAGAGACAAAAGGGGTGTTGGGAAAGGAGATAAGAAGAAACTGGGAGGAATAGAGGGAGGGGAAATTATAGATGGATTATACTGTATGAAAAGAATCAATGGTCAATATAAGGAAGAAAATGAATTGAGTGGTCTCATGTCTGCCCTCTATCATATCCCCCCAGCCCCATCAATACCAACTCCCTAAAAGTACCTGTCCCATGTCCATGCATTTTTACTTTGTTTTATGACCCACTGATTGAACCAAAGATGTTTGTGTGACCACGGATCTGAAACAGTTCAGTGATTACATGGGGTTTATCAGTGGGTGCACAATGGAAGACAATGAGTCCCACTCCTCTAAAGGCTATTAGCATTCACTAGTTCAGCAGGAACAAGGGAGCAGGGGAGCACTTTAAGAATACACGACTTGAAAAAAAATGAAAGAATACATGACTTAATTAGGAAGTTTGGCTTTGTGCAAGCCCAGAGTGGCTGCCATTAGCTCATTCTTGCGATGACTGTCTCATGTCCAGAAGATGGTGCTTCACATCTCTTCTCCTCATTTTTTAGCTTTTATCTTTTGCTTCCCCCTGGCATAATATCCACTGAGATCTAGAGGGGGAATCTTGACAGAAAACACTCTATGTATAACAAGTGCTTTGGCCACAATATGTCCTCAAAAAAGCTTTTAATTATGACCAATACTTTAAATGAACATAATTCTATTATAATAGAAAATGAAGAAATTTTCAATATTAAGCATTATAATCCAGACTAAATATAATCTGTGGCTTAATCCAAAAGCATACTAATGACATTCAATAACCGAAGAAGACAAAGGCAAGATGATGGTTTAACAGCTAAGCACTCATGCTGCCAAACTATGAGGACCAAAGTTCAAATCCCAAGCACCCAAATAAAAAGATGGTCATGGCCTCATGCTTCTGTAACCCTAGCACTGAGAGAAGTAGAGAAAGGTGAATCTCTGGAAATTGCTGAGTTTCAACCTGGCTCCAGTTTCAGCGAAAGACCCTTCACAGGAACAATGCAGAGAGTGAAAGAGGACACCTAATAACCCTCCCCTGACCTCCAGATGCATGCATCCATATATGTGCACATATACCTCACACACATTCGCATATAGACATACACACAAAATACAAATAGTAACAATACAATTATCATTCAAAACTGTTTACTTTGCTATGCATTTTTAACATTTTTAATTGATTTATGCTATATGAGTGCTTGCCTATATGTGTGTGCGCCATGTGCATGTCTGCTAGGCAAGTAGTCCAAAAGAGGGCATTATATTCCCGAGTTAGATTTCTGGATGGTTGTGAGCTGCCATGTGAATGCTGGCAACTAAACCCTTGTAAGAGCAGCAAATGCTTCCAATGGATGAGCCATCTCTCTAATTCTTTGTGTGTTTATTTATTTTAAGATTAAGAAAATACAAGAAGCTTTTAGAAAGAGAAATATCAAGAGCTCATGAAAACACAAAAAGAAGGTATATTTCAGTGATACTCTTCAGCCTTGAATAAGACATTTAATTATTGATGTGGAAAGCAAATATTTTATTTACTTTGTTTTAACACTTTTCCCATTTTCATCTCAAATCACAAGATGAAGATATAAATTCACTGTAATTTATCAAGCAGTCAGGTTTACTGCTTGATCAAAGCATAGATTGTTCATAAGTTAATGGCAATCCAGGCAATTGGTGATGTGAGGTTTATGTATACAAATACATATGTGTATACACACACACACACACACACACACACACACACACACACACGTTTCTGAAGTTTAGTTGTAAAATGAAACTAAAAGATATTATATTTAAGAAAATACATAAAATAACAAAACTTTTAATTTATCATTTGTAATTGTACTATATAAACCAGGCAAATTACATTCTAGTGATTGACACCAAGATAAAAAAGGAAAAACAATGTAAAGAGTATGCAATTCCTGGGCAAAATGGCAGATTAGAAACCTTGTCTGCATGAATGGGAAGAATCTATTTAGGGTAGTCACCGAATCAAAGCTTTGCTACCGCTGGGGCAAGATGTTCCCTCTAAATCTGTGACTAGCTGACTAACAAACACTTACACACCAGGAAAGTTCCCCCAGACATGGACTCTCGGACTGTTACTGCGGCCACTGCTGCGGCTACACTTAGTCCTCCCTAATATAGGCAGCCTGAGGGTCAGTCTCAAAGGCTAAACCATCCACAGAAGCAGCACCAGCAGTGAGCCTCTACCATAAGCTATTCCTGGCAATAGCCCCTTCCCCTCACCCCTGCCAGGATTAACTGCTGTAACCAATGCAGCCACAGTTGCCAAGGGTACTGTCCTCATTGCAGTACAGTTACCATGCTTTGATGCACAAGTCATCCAAGCTGAGCAACATCCAAGGAAATCTGCATCAACTGTCTCTGGTAGTGCAAGGGTGACCTCCATGAATCTCAGAGGAACATGACTGCTGAAAGACTAACATGGAATTTAGACCAGAACGTGTTGGGGAATATTATTTTTAGTTGTGTAACTTTTGTTTACACTGCATTTCTTTAACTCTATGAAGCTGTGTTACTGTGCCTGTCTAAAATACCTGACGGTCATAATACAGAGATAAATGGCCAATAACAATGCAGAAGCAAGGATAGGCTTTAATCTTTTGATTTTTTCCCTACTTCTGTGAACAATGACATTTGAATTTTGATGGGTATTGCATTGACTCTGGAGATTACTTTTAATAACTAGGCCACTTTTACAGTATTAATTCTACCAGGCCAAGTACATGAACAAATTTTCCATCATCCATTATCTTTAATTTCTTTTTCTTTTATAGTGTCTTAAAGGTATTATTGTAGAAATTTTTAATTTGTTTAATTGGGCTTATTTTTAAATAGTCATTTTTTGAGCTATTGAAAGTAACATTTCCATGATTTTATGCATCATATCAACTAATATTCTTCACCATCACTGAATTATTCAATGTTGGAGAATGCTTTAAAAATCCAAATTATACTAGGTAACAACAAACTAAATAATTTTAAATTACTCTAAAATATCCAAACGATTCTTTTGCATAATAGAATAGTGGCAGGGCTCACAATCAATAAATTCAGTTTAAAATAAAATTTCAATGTTAAGAATTTTTCAGAGGCAGAGTCGGGCCCTCCCTGCGGAGCTCTCCCGAATCCTGTCCTAGCCTTTATCCAGGTACACCTTCCTCTCTTCACCCCTCCCCTCTGGGGCCACAAGATCTCCCCAGAGCTGCTCCCTTGCACGCTGGGCCTGGACTGTGGGCTCAGGCTGGCAGGGGCAGTTCCTTTCCTTGGAGAGCCTGCCTGAGGACAGGCAAGCTCTGTCTCAGCTCAGCCACACTCCTGGCCAGCAAGAGACAGTGATCTTCTAGCAGACATCCATTGGAGGAGGGGTGAGTTTTCTCCTGTCCTGAGGGCTTTGGCTAGGAGGAATTCAGACTTTCCCCACCCCCCTCAACTTTCTGGTCACCAGGCAGAGGCGGGTCCTCCCTGCGGAGCTCTCCCGAATCCTGTCCCAGCCTATATCCAGGTACACCTTCCTCTCTTCACCCCTCCCCTCTGGGGCCACAAGATCTCCCCAGAGCTGCTCCCTTGCACGCTGGGCCTGGGAAGTGGGCTCAGGCCGGCAAGGGCAGTTCCTTTGCTTGGAGAGCCTGCCTGAGGACAGGTAAGCTCTGTCTCAGCTCAGCCACACTCCTGGCCAGCAAGAGACAGTGATCTTCTAGCAGACATCCATGGGAGGAGGGGTGAGTTTTCTCCTGTCCTGAGGGCTTTGGCTAGGAGGAATTCAGACTTTCCCCGCACCCTTCGACTTTCGGGTCACCAGGCAGAGGAGGCTCCTCCCTGCAGAGCTCTCCCAAATCCTGTCCCAGTCTTTATCCAGGCACACCTTCATCTCTTCCCCCCTTACCTCTGGGGCCACAAGATCTCCCCAGAGCAGCTTTCTTGCGCACTGGGCCGGGGCTGTGAGTGCAACCCGGCAGGAGGGAGTGCCTGTGTTTCAATAGACTACCTGCCGAAAGGTAGACCTTCTGTCAGTGAAGTCCCTCCCCAACAAGGGAACCTGACCTGGTACCAGAAGATCCAATAGAGAGCATTTGAAGGAAGAGATGGGCAGACGCTAAGGATAGAACTCCTCCAACAATCTAAAAAACAACATGAAAACACCAGATACCAATGACCCTACAATAGAAGGTCTTGAACCTCTTAATTCAGAAGAAGCGGGAAAAAATGCCATTATGAAAGCAATAGAGTCCCTTAAACAGGATATGAATAACTCCCTTAAAGAACTGGATGAGAAGTACAACGAAAAGATTGAAGAAATGAGTAAAGAAATGGATGAGAAATATAACAAAAAGTTCGAAGAAATGAGTAAATCCATGAATGATACACTGGGAAATCAAGAAAAAACAATCAAACAGGTAATGGAAACAGTTCAAGAATTGAAAACTGAAATGGAGTCAATGAAGAAAACACAAAACGAGGGCTGGCTGGATATGGAAAATCTAGGTAAATGAACAGAGACTACAGAATCAAGCATAACCAATAGGATACAAGAGATGGAAGAACGAATCTCAGAGTCTGAAGATACCATAGAGAAAATAAAGGCTCTGATCAAAGAAAACAGCAAATCCAATAAATTCTCATCACAAAATATTCAAGAAATCTGGGACACAATAAAAAAACCAAATCTAAGAATAATAGGGATCGAAGAAGGAGAAGAACTGCAGATCAAAGGACCAGAAAATATATTCAACAAAATTATAGAAGAAAACTTTCCCAACATAAAGAATGATATTCCTATGAAGGTTCAAGAAGCATACAGAACACCGAATAGACTTGATCAAAAAAAAAAATCCCCTCGCCATATAATAATCAAAACATAAAACATACAGATTAAAGAAAGAATATTAAGAGCTGCAAAGGAAAAAGGGCAAGTAACTTATAAAGGTAAACCTATCAGTCTTACACCGGACTTCTCTATGGAAACCATGAAAGCCAGAAGGTCCTGGATAGAGGTACTGCAGAAACTAAGAGAGCATGGAAGCAAACCCAGACTACTATACCCAGCCAAGCTATCGTTCACTATCAATGGAGAAAACAAAATATTCCAAGATAAGAACAAATGTAAACAATTCGTAGCCACAAACCCAGCCTTAATGAAAGTAATAGAAGGAAAATCGCAACCCAAGGAATCCAACATTGCCAACATTACCTACAATAACTCAGACATCTAGCGACCCTTCACGAGCTTAACTCAAAAAAGGGACAAATACAAACTCTATTAAACAAATAAAAAATAATAATAACCGGAGTCAACAACCACTGGTCATTAATATCACTTAATATTAATGGACTCAATTCACCTATAAAAAGGCACAGACTAAGAGATTGGATACGAAAACAGGATCCAACATTCTGCTGTTTACAAGAAACACACCTCAAACACAAAGATAGACATCTACTCAGAGTAAAGGGCTGGGAAAAGGTTTTTCAAGCAAATGGACCTAAGAAACAAGCAGATGTGGCCATTTTAATTTCCAACAAAATTGACTTCAAACTAAAATCAATCAGAAGAGAGGGAGATGGGCATTTTATACTCATAACAGGAACAATTCATCAGGAGGAAGTCTCAATCCTGAATATCTATGCCCCTAATATAAAGCCTCCTACTTATGTAAAAGAAACACTTCTAGAACTCAAGGCAGTCATCAAACCACACACACTAATAGTAGGAGACTTCAACACTCCTCTCTCACCAATGGACAGGTCAATCAGACAGAAACCTAACAGAGAAATAAGAGAATTATTGGAGGTATTGAATCAAATGGACTTAACAGACATCTATAGAACGTTCCACCCAAATAGGAAAGAATATACCTTCTTCTCTGCAGCTCATGGAACCTTCTCGAAAATTGACCACATACTGGGTAACAAAGCAAACTTCCACAGATACAAAAAAAATATTAGTAACCACCTGTGTCTTGTCAGACCACCATGGATTAAAGTTAGAATTCAACAACAGTGCTACACCCAGGAAGCCAAAAAATTCATGGAAGTAGAACAGTCAGCTACTGAATCACCCCTGGGTCAAGGAAGAAATAAAGAAAGAAATTAAAGTCTTCCTTGAATTTAATGAAAATAAAGACACAACATACTCAAACCTATGGGACACTATGAAAGCAGTGCTAAGAGGAAAGTTCATAGCACTAAGTGCCCAATTAAAGAAAACGGAGAAAGCACACATTGGAGACTTAACAGCACACTTGAAAGATCTAGAAAAAAAAAAAGAAGCTGATTCACCCAGGAGGAGTAGAAGACTGGAAATAATCAAACTGAGGGCTGAAATCAACAAAATAGAAACAGAGAAAACAATCCAAAGAACCAATGAATCAAAAAGCTGCTTCTTGGAGAAAATCAACAAGATCGACAAGCCCCTATCCAAATTAATCAAACGGCAGAGAGAGAACATGCAAATTAATAAGATCAGAAATGAAAAGGGGGACATAACCAGAGAAGCAGAGGAAATTCAGAGAATCATTAGATCTTACTACTAAAATTTATATGCCACAAAGTTGGAAAATGTACAAGAAATGGACATTTTTTTAGATAAGTACCATATACTAAAGTTGAACCAAGACCAGGTGAACAATCTAAACAGACTTGTCAGTCGTGAAGAATTAGAAGCTGATATCAAAAACCTCCTGACCAAAAAAAGCCCAGGACCAGATGGTTTCAATGCAGAATTCTACCAGAACTTCCAGGAAGACCTAATACCTATACTCCTTAATGTATTTCACAATATAGAAACAGAAGAATCATTGCCAAACTCTTTTTATGAGGCTACAGTTACCCTGATACCAAAACCACACAAAGACACGACCAAGAAAGAGAACTACAGACCAATCTCACTCATGAACATTGACGCAAAAATACTCAATAAAATACTGGCAAACTGAATCCAAGAATACATTAGAAAAATTATCCATTATGATCAAGTGGGCTTCATCCCAGAGATGCAGGGCTGGTTCAACATACGCAAATCTATCAATGTAATCCATCATATAAATAAACTGAAAGAAAAAAACCATATGATCATTTCATTGGATGCTGAAAAAGCATTTGACAAAATTCAACACCCATTTATGATAAAGGTGTTGGAGAGACTGGGGATACAAGGATCATACCTAAATATAATAAAAGCAATATACAGCAAGCCGTCAGCTAACATCAAATTGAATGGAGAGAAACTCAAAGCCTTTCCTCTAAAATCAGGAACATGACAAGGCTGTCCACTCTCTCCATACCTCTTCAATATAATGCTTGAAGTTCTAGCAATAGCAATAAGACAACATAAGGGGATCAAGGGGATACGAATTGGAAAGGATGAAGTTAAACTTTCGTTATTTGCAGACGATATGATAGTGTACATAAGCGATCCCAAAAACTCTACCAAAGAACTCCTACAGTTGATAAACACCTTTAGTTATGTGGCAGGATACAAGATCAACTCCAAAAAATCGGTAGCCCTCCTATACACAAAGGATAAAGAAGCAGAGAGGGAAATGAGAGAAACATCACCTTTCATGATAGCCACAAATAGCATAAAGTATCTTGGGGTAACTCTAACCAAGGAAGTGAATGACCTATTTGATAAGATCTTTAAGTGTTTGAAGAAAGAAATTGAGGAGGATACCAGAAAATGGAAAGACCTCCCCTGCTCTTGGATTGGGAGAATCAACATAGTAAAAATGGCAATTCTACCAAAAGCAATCTATAGATTCAATGCAATTCCCATCAAAATCCCATCAAACTTCTTCACAGACCTGGAGAGAACAATGGAAGAAGGATAGCATCTTTAACAAATGATGCTGGCATAACTGGATGTCAACCTGTAGAAGAATGAAAATAGATCCATATCTATCACCATGCACAAAACTCAGGTCCAAATGGATTAAAGACATCAACATTAATCCGACCACTTTGAACCTGATAGAAGAAAAAGTAGGAAGTAGTCTACAAGACATAGACACAGGAGACCACTTCCTAAGCAGAATCCCAGGAGCGCAGACAATAAGAGAAACAATTAATAAATGGGACCTATTGAAACTGAGAAGCTTCTGTAAAGCAAAGGACACTGTCAGTAAGAAAAAAGGCTACCTTCTGACTGGGAGAAGATCTTCACAAACCCCTCAACAGACAAAGGTCTGATCTCCAAAATATACAAAGAACTCAAGAAACTAGACACTAAAACTCTAATTAACCCAATTAAAAAATGGGGTACTGAACTGAATAGAGAATTCACAACAGATGAACTTTGAATGGCTAAAAAGCACTTAAGGTCATGCTCAACCTCCTTAGCGATCAGGGAAATGCAAATCAAAACAACTTTGAGGTATCATCTTACCCCTGTCAGTATAGCCAAACTCAAAAACACCAATGATAGCCTATGCTGGAGAGGATGTGGAATGAGGGGAACACTCATCCATTGTTGGTGGGAATGCAAACTCGTGCAGCCACTGTGGAAATCAGTGTGGCGGTTTCTCAGGAAACTGGGAGTCAGCCTCCCTCAGGACCCAGCAATTCCACTCTTGGGAATATACCCAAGAGATGCCCTAACATACTACAAAAGCATTTGTTCATCTATGTTCATAGCAGCACTATTTGTAATAGCCAGAACCTGGAAACAACCTAGGTGCCCCTCAATAGAAGAATGGTTAAAAAAGGTGTGGAACATATATACATTAGAGTTTTACTCAGCGGTAAAAAACAATGACATCTTGACTTTTGCATGCAAATGGATGGGAATAGAAAACGCTTTACTGAGTGAGGTAAGCCAGACCCAAAAAGAGGAATATGTTATGTATTCACTCATAAGTGGATTCTAACCGTAATTAAAGGTCTTTGAGCCTATTATTTGTGATCCTAGAGAAGCTAAATAAGAAGGTGAACCTGACGAAAATCATGTAGCTATCTGCCTGGAGATTGGAAATAGACAAGAGTCCCAGGTAACCTCGGGTTCATGGGGGGTGTGGGGGGGCTGTTGGAAGGGGAGAGGGTTAGAGAGAAGGGAGTAGGGGAGGAATGGGGAAAGATTGGGGGACTGGGATGGGGGGAGGGAGAATGGATAGATATGAAATCAGTGAAGTATATACCTCAACTAAGGGAGTCATTTTATGGTTTACAAGAGACTTGAGTATAAAGGGGATCCCAGGTCCAAGGAGAGATCCCCAGATTGTTCTCTGGACAGAGGAGAGGGTGCCTGAACCGGCCTTGGCCCACAACCATATTGATGAACATTTTGCATATCACCATAGAACCCTCATCTGGCGATGGAGGGAGATGGAGGCGGAGACCCACATTGAAACACTGGACCTAGCTCCCTAGGTCCAAACGAGAGGCAGAAGGACGGAGAACGTGAACAAAGAGGGCAAGAGCAGAGGAAACCTTCATCCGATGTTGGATGGAGATACAGACGGAGACCCATATTGGAGCACCGGACGGAACCCTCCACGGTCCAAATGAGGAGCAGAAGGATGAAGAAAATGAAAAAAGAAATCAGGACTGTGACGGGCGCCATCACCCACTGATACAAGGAGACTGATCTAATGAGAGTTCACCAAGGCCAGCTGGACTGGAACTGAATGAGCACGTGATCTAACCAGATTCTCTGAATCTGGCCAGATTCTCTGGATGTGACTGGCCCGGAGTCTTTCTGAAAAGCCATTGACAATGACACTGGGACTTGTTTCCTCTGCATATACTGGATTTTTGGGATCCAGTCTGTTTGGATACTCACCTTCCTGGACCTGGAGGGAGGGGGGAGGAACTTGAACTTCCCACAGGGCAGGAAACCCTGACTACTCTTAGGGATGGAGAGGGAGGAGGAGAGGGAGTGGGGGAAGTGGGAGGGTGTTGGGAGGAGGGGCGGAAATGGAAACTTTTATAATTTAATAAACTTTAAAAAAAAGAATTTTTCATAAGAAATACCAACATACATAGCTCAGGGAATCCCGTGGAAGATGGGAAAAAAAGAACTATAGGAGACAAAGGTGTCAAGGGTACTAGGAGAAAACCCACAGAATCTACTAACCTTGGTTCATAGGAGCTAACCCAGTCTGAACGACAAGGGAGACTGCATGGAACTGATCTAGGCCCTCTGCATATAGATGATAATTGTGTAACTGGTCTTCCTGTGGGAGCAGGAGCTTTCTCTGACTGCTTTGCCTACTTCGGAACCTTTTCCTTCTTCAGGGTTGCCTAATAGGAAGGGAAGTATCTGGTCTTTCTCCAACTTGATATGCCTCCTTGGTTGATATCCATAGGAGCCCTGCCCTTTTCTGAGGAGAAAGGAAGAGGAGTGGATGGGGGTTGGGACAGAGGGAAAATGGGCAGGACTTATTGGGAAGAGAAGAGGGAGGGGAAACTGAAGTATGGACGTTAAGAAAAGAAAAAAGAAAAAAGGAAGGAAGGAGATTTCAACATGGGCTGTAGAGTCAGCTCAATGGTTTAAGCATATTGTGTTTGCAGAAGACTTTTCAGTTCTTAGCAACCACACAGGCAATTCACAGCCACATGTAGCTCTGGTTCCAAGGCATCAGAAGCCTCCAGTCTTGTCAAGCACACACCAAGCACATCCACTCAGACATATACACATATACATAATTATAAAGAAAATAAGTCTTTAAATAAAGAAATGTCAGCATGCCCTTTGTTCCCCACTGTATTCTCACTCAAAAGAGTAAAACATCCTTTTGGAGCATTACTCACTTGCTCAAAACCCCAGTTTCTTTTATTATTTCTTGATTCTAAAAACCCATTTGATTACATTTTTAAGTTGTGAGAAGGTCTGTCCATTGTGACTATTTAAATTACTGCAAAATCCATAATGTAGAAAAAGTATATCCTCCTGTGTCTCACAGAAATAACTGGAAATATGTTTGCTATTTTCCAGGGCTTTTGAGACTCTTTTCACTGAAATTTTAATCCATATGTATACCTGTGCATCTGTGTTTCAAACAAGAAAACGTTGTACTGTTTTCTTCTCATGTAATAATGCGTTGATAGGTGTGTTTGTTTTCCCAAGAAATGAGACATCATAATTTATGTAAGAGTATTAGAATTTGCTTTGAAACTAGTAGCCATTGACAAAACGATGCAGCAACTCTAATAAAAAGAATTTCTCCCAAGATTTTACTTCCTGTCCTCCCATCTTTAGATTAATAAAAAAAATGTTATCATGGGTCATTTCAAAAATGAGTATAATACCTAAAAGTTGAGGGAACCAAAACACTGCAGGAGTCACTCACCAATGAACAGGTCCGAAGGCAGAATGACAGCCTCAATTTAAGGAATATCTATAAGGAAATACTCCACGATCACCTAGCTGTACGATTTAATAGCTAGCAAAAGAATATATTGCTCATAATGGAGAAACTGTGCTGAAAGTGAGTTTGAGGGAAGGCGATGCTAGATGAGAAAGTTGCCACCCCAGTCGTGCCGAGTGTGGAGTGTTATGGAAATAGAGTCTATCAGGACTGGAGCTCAGGAAATGGAGTGTAATGGGTCAAATGCAGTATCAATTTGGGGCAGGCCACTAGGCAGGAGTGCTCCTGGCATGGGTCAGTGCCCCAGCTGAAATGAAGGAGAGTATAAATAGATCCAATTAGAAGCAATCCCCCTTTGGAGGTCATTTTGGCCTTAAAATAAGACAAGCAGGCAGCTCCGTCTATCTGTGGCTAAACACTCAAAAACAAAATAAGCAGGGGAGCACCTCTCTAGCACTCCCTGGCTTCTGTGGATAAGTAAAGAGCATGAAAGGAAAATAGAAATTGCATAATCCCAAATAGGAGGCTGTCAAAGATTGCCAGGTCCCAAAGGCTGCCATTAAGTTTCGGTTATGAAGGGTGGCCTCAGGAAGTTAACCTATTACAACACATCACTAAAACCTAGAAGAGTGACCTAAATCATTGTTGAAGAAGAGGTCATTTTAGGCAAGCATATTTTTTTGCCTGAATTATTTGGGTTTTCAGCATACATTAAATGAATTCATAATAGAGGTCCAAATTTTACGAATTTATCAAGCAGACAATGTTCCAAACATTATGATAAAAGCATCCACTAATTTTTCCTAATCTAATTGAGACAACAATTATGGGGGAAACAGTATTATGGAGACTGTTGCTCAGAGCAGAAAAAGCAACCTGATAAACGTCCTTTGTAAGTGAGCACAGGAACTCTATTTGAACCCTATTTTTTACACACACACACACACACACACACACACACAGAGAGAGAGAGAGAGAGAGAGAGAGAGAGAGAGAGAGTAGCAAAAGAGTAAGTTGAAACTTACAGGTTCTACCTCTGTAGCAGAAATCAGTACTATGACATGTGTTGTGTGTTCACCTACATTGACCAATCACATTATCTACAATAGCATCCACTTATAGAACTCCATAGGGCAGTTTTCAGGAAGCCAGGGCTTCAATGCTGTACTACTGATATCTGGGTGTTCCTAGCAAGTCAGTTTGTCTATTGGTACACCTGTAAAATCAGTAGGGTGACAGCAGCTAGATGAGGCCTTTGCTACTCCCCATGAAAGCAGGAGGGTGACAGAAGTTAGAGGAGGCCCTTGGTATTCTCCATGACATCAATAGAGTGACAGAGTCTAAATGAGGCCCTTAGTACTCATTTAGGTGACAGAAGATAGATGGGGCCCTTCCTAGCTCCAAATAAAACCTTTAGCCTTGACTGGTCCCCGTGAGATCTTCTTGGGGTCGGTGTTTTGAGAACCCATCAAATAAAAGGAATTGAGATAAATATTTCTCCAAAATGCTGGAACTGTATCCTTCCAACAACCCCATACAATAGGTACTACTATTTCTATTTTACATATCACTTATTAGTCTTTAACAGTCTTAAAACCAAAATACACTCTTGCCGGCTGTAAGTGACAAGGCCATCATATATCTAGGTGTGCAGACTAAATGTGTGGTGCTTCTCTCCACATCACACAGTTGTCTCCTGGTCACATGAAGTCAACTTATATTTTCTCTATTATCTTAGAACTCAATTCTTGGGAGCATGGTAGAGATGGAGGTGATAGAAAGCAACATCATCTAGAAAGTTTTCACATCAAGCTCTTTGGAAAGTCAAGCTGAAATAACATGATGCTGCTTGTTAATTGCTCACTGTTTCAGTAAATATTCACAAGAAGGAGATTTGTTACACCTTCATATCTAAAACCAAAAGCAAATCTTTAATCTGGCTAAAGGAGAGAAATGACAATGACAGCATTTGTTGCCCCAATATATGAGAAACTTTCTAAATATAGCATTGTAGTTTACCTGTAACAAAATCTGTTATTGTGTTAAGAGAGACAGAGACAGAGAGGAGGGTTGGAGGTGACAGTACATGTGTCTGCACTGTATGACTAGAAGAAAGGATGAAAGATATATACCAATAACTTTTATCAATGCTTCTTCTGAAAATACATCTGAATTTCTATATTTCATAGTTCCCTTGTTGTAAAAGGAGTGGCAGGCTGTGTCCGGTAGCCCAGCTAGCTTACATCCGAAATAATTACATGGAAACTGTATTCATTTAAACACTGTCTGGCCCATTATATCTAGTCTCTTATTGACTAACTCTTACATCTTGCTTTAGCCCAAATCTAGTAATCTGTATTGCCACTTGACTGTGGCTTACCGGGATGAGTCTAACCAGCGTCCGTCTTGGAGAGGAGAGCCATGGTGTCTATCTAACTCTGCTTTCTTTCTCCCAGCATTCTGTTCCGTCTACTCCACCTATCTAAATTCTGCCCTATCAAAAAGCCAAGGCAGTTTCTTTATTTGACCAATGAAATCAACACATAAAAAGAAGACCCTCCTATATCATTCCCTTTTTACTCTGGGCAAAAGATTCAAAATTTTCAATCCATCAAAAATTATATTTAGTTAGCGATAAGGAAAATTTACAAATGTGACTACAATTAGCAGTATAGTGCATATCCATGTGGGGACTCATCTAAGAAATCAATAATGCACAAACACACATACACATTTTTAAAAAACATTCCCAGGGGGACATTAACTATTAAAATATGATGACATTTTCAACACAAGTGGTATGTGTGTAAACTGGCTCACTTTTGTGTGTGTGTGTGTGTGTGTGTGTGTGTGAAATATATCAAAAGAACAGTGATGTCCTCCCCACAAATGTTGAACTCTATCTGCTATAGGAACTCCTCCAGCCAATAGCCTTTAAGATACCACCCCACTATGGGAGAGGTCTCATGTACTATGAATGCAGACGAAAAGTGTGCATGGGCCTCTTGCCTGTTGGATTTGGTTCTAGTTTCCAGTGCACACAGAGGACTGTAGATCACCATCCTTCCTGTGAGTTTATCCCCAAATAATAAACCTTTGTTATGCTCCATTCCAGGCAACTGCGGAACTCTTTTGTGCGCTAACATCTATCACAGATTATGCTGTCAGAATGTTTCACTCTATTAAAGCTTATTGGAGCATGACCTGGACTAGCTGCACATTTCTGACTCTGTTGGAGATGATATTAATGGTGACCATTCAGTTATTTATGTAGCAATCTGTACTCAAATTTTAAGACAACTTGGGGCACAACCCTTTTCATTCAACGACATGAAAGAGTAGCAAGGATATGAATTTAATTAGTTGCCATCTTCAGGTCAATAGTGCTTTATTGTTCCCAAAACATGCTATCTCAGAGTTGGAGATTTGTTGACTCTGTCAGATCCTATAGAATTTTTGCAACATACAAATACAAAGTGGTTTAGACAAAAAGGATGAACTGTTTTGTTTTTTCTGTTGAGCATATATTATATTGATGTGCTTTTAAATAAGGTGGGATGCTTGCAGATTTAATGGAATTTCCCAACCATCTTATTAATTAAGCCATCAAGTCTTTTTATTATTTACTTGTTTATTTAAAGTGATCTCTCTTACAACAGTTACTTGTGAAAATGCCACTTCCTTCAAAAATCAAATTCTCTGAGAGAGTTACCTATTAATCTAATTGCTGAGTAGAAAATGAGTTCGAAGATGGGAACAGGAGCAAGAACAGCAGACAAAAAAAAAACAGAGTGGTTCAGTATTCAGACAGTGGTAGAGCAAATGAAGTAGATTAAAGTTTATTTGAATTGAACTTAAATAACGGACCATTAGTGCACTAGGCTGACAGATTTAAGAAGAATGACTCCAGTATTTTAGATGTCAGAACTTTAGTCAACAGTGACTGAATCTCCTTACATGAAAAAATATAATTAGTCAAGTATATAGATACCAAGCATGTTAAATTTATTTTGCATAAATTTAAAACCTATAGGGAATCCTGGTGAAGATGGAAAATGTTTGACTATAAGAACACATAGCTCATAACTCAGCCTAAGTGGCTGAGTTGGAAGAATATGAGAATTACTATTCCATGGATTTCACAAGAGAGTAGTAGTCCTGAGCTAATTAGGGAAAAGAGTACAGAAAGGGAATATAAGAGCATCTTGGACCGATTTTTTGAGAATTGAGAAGCTGGAAAGAGCCACAGTGAGTCAGTGGAGTAGAAGGACCAGTGGAAGATGTGAAAGGAGATTATTCCAAAGAACAGTGTTGACCAATATTATATGCAGTTGGATATAGTTAACACACAATCACCAACACCACCGTCGTCGTCATCATAATAAATCCCTGATCCCTGTATCTGTATCTTGGCAGTCATTAAATATTTTAGCAAAAGAAGAATATAACTTAAGGCATGCGATGCACAGAAATAAGATGAAGTGTTTTTCCAAAGACTCTGCAGAAGTTTGAGTATAAAAACAGTCAGAGGAATAGTAGTAATTCTATTAATCAGGATGATTTATGCAAGCTGCCACTATAGACAAACCCAAGGGCTTTACATAATAAATGTTTATGTCTTGCTCATGCAGTGTTCGATCATGACCCCCACAGCCCATTCTGTGATTCTGCCATCTGGAATATGTGGCCTCTAAGTTCACTGCAGGAAGAAAAGAATCCATGGAGGAGGCCCACCAGCTATTATTGTCACTCACAGTCTATGTACTAGAAATAGCCAGGGAAGATGAAAATTCTAGCAGTGTACACTGAAAGCATGTGTTGCACACATATTCATACTGCTGCTACCATAGAAACTGGAACAAGAGGCAAGGACCATCCGGCCTTTCAGTTGGTTTACTCAGTCAGTTTTTAAGATGAGAGGCGTGAGCACCCGCAACATAAAGTGACAAAAATCTGAGCTGGGGTAGGAGTGGGAAGGATGTAATGAAAATATCAAAGTAAGACATTTCAAAGGACAATGTTTCCTGACAGCATAACAGGGAATAGATTCCAGCATCCAGAAGAACTGCCCACTGATAATTTTTCTGGTGAGCGTTCTCTTAGAAGGGAACGACTGAACACTGGCCAGAGGGTACCTGAAATTTGGTGGTGACAGGAGGAGCTGGTGATAGTTTCATGGCCTTTGTGTCTTTGCTGTAATACGAAACAAGGTCATGATTGGGAAGCTGAGAGGATGTTGGAGGGTTGAAAGAGAGCTGGGAATGACATAATTTCTGTAGGGGGCATAAGCCTTTCTCCTTACTCCTCCCCTCAGTGATAAGCTTTCTAATACCTGGGAATATTTAATAGAACCAAAACATGCCTAATGCTTGCTTATATTCATAATTGTATACTTGCTTTTCATACTGCCACTACTACTCTTGTAGCTGCCTTGCAAACCATCACTGATCACAGTCTAGCAAGCAGCTGTATTTTCACAAAGATTTTTGTTTGTTCGAGGAAGATCGGATTCTAAGTCTCCTCGGGTTACCAAGCATATCTCTTCCTTTTTATTCCCAGACTGAGTACAACACCTCACACACTATGAAAAGAAGTTCATAATCATCTTGGTATCGGCAGTTGGCATTTAGTAGAGTATAAATTCTATCAAAGGTTGTGAATAAAGTTTTTCTGTCTAAAAATATGGTCGAAACATAAAATTTAATTATCTTGAAATATCATTCAAAAAATCAAAACATGATGAAAATCAGTCCACATTTACTAAGGAAGCTGAGGTGTTCTCTGGCACATAAGCAGTAGTTTCAAGTCAGAAACACTGTAAATAACTAATTAAAAAATCTTTCTGTTGCAATAAAAGTGAAACCCTTTAAGCAGTTCAACCTGTTTTCCCTGATTCATTTAGTTCCTTCCTCACTGTGTAAAAGCCCTTTACAAAACACACACCAACTTTACAGAGGGTATTTTTGAACAATTGAAAAATGAAAGAAAAAGAAATTTGTTAAGGTATGCCATCTGTTTTGGTTTTCTAGGGCCCAATGATTTTATTTTTCCTGAAACTCAAACCACTTCACCCTTTACAGCAATTCATTAAAACTTCACTGCTGGGGGTAGGGGAAGACAGGAGAATCATAATCATGGCGTATGAAAAATAGCTGTTTCTGCCCCATTTTCTCTATTCAATGCTTCCAATTAACCCAGTGTATTTCTACCACTTTGACCATTCCTCTCAGCTCTATATGCTTCTTGGGTAGGGATATTCAGAGCTAGTTCCCAATCTGACATCCCATCCTTAGCTGACCTACATTGACACATTATTTCTGTTTCCCATACCCTAGTCCACACCCCATTAAAATTCTACTACTTGGTAATAGCTCACTGCAATATTTCTCAAAATCAAATTTAAATACCGGGCCCTGTTGGGGCTACCACTGCCTGCACATTTTCTCGTTATCAGAAGTAATATGTGATTAGTAGTAGTTCTTGTAGAATTCTCAAATGCAACTGGCTAAAGGAAAACATTCCTAGCATAGTAGTTTACCCTTCATTAACTTGCAAAGTTAATATTGCCTTCAGAAGTTAAGGAAACCCCATATCAATGGGAAATGATAAAATTAAGTTGAGATGTGGTTAAAAGAATAATGTCCACAAATTTTAGGGGACTGGATTGTGTCTATAACTCTGGTAGTTTCAGTAACTAGGACACAATGTATCTTTGAGTCTTATATTCTATACACATGAAATGAGAACTTGAGACCTCCGGCTTTTTAAGACCAATTAAACTCTGGTGCATGTAAAGGCTACCTAGGTAAAACATAGTTCACACTGTGAAACCTGTGCATCATTCATATTCTCTGAGTGCCGTGACAATCCAAAAGATATTCAAGAAAATAGGAAGGAGCAAATGAGCAGCTATATGAGGAGACTGTTCAGGGCCACTAGGGCACAAGCAAAAGGAAGGGAGGAGCAGGGATCTAGTGAGTGCAAACAAAAAGAAAAAGTACAAGTAAAAATATTATTTTCATTTAGCTTCCCTGTTCACTACTGATTCTGCCACTACTAATTATTCTTGAAGGCGTTTCTTGCTCCTACACTAGTAGTGAACAGAGCTATCAGATATGAAAACTTCTCCTTTAGGCAGTATTTAGTTCAGTCATTAGGCAGAAAACGCCAAACAATGGTGTATTAATTGGAGAGGAAGAAAGAAAAAAAAGGTTATCCAAGTTATCCCTCCGATTATGGAAATTAGGCAGTGCGGGATGGCGGTACAGATCTGTGACCATCAGAAGCACGCTACCTCTGTCCTCGGCTGGCTCAGATTTGAGAGGAAGAGTTTACCCTGCAGCCAAAACGGATCACCCAGCTTTCAAATTTCTGTTGCCAGATGCCACAGACAGAACAAAGAGAAAGAAACAAAGACTTGCCATTCTTCGATGACATACTCCAGAAATTACACACATCACTCCTCTCCCAGATTGAGAACACAATCATATGGATGAATACAGCTTAAAAGGGGGTCTGAGATTAATCTTTCACTGAGAAATGTAAGATTATCTTTTGCTGAGAAATGAATTGATAGGCAAGAGCAGTGGAGTGTCCACCACACTGGAGGAAAGAAACAATGAATACCTAGGAAGGTGATCTCCAGCTCCACTTCTGGCTTGTGAATGGACTACTGTGCACTTTAGTGGAGAACCATGAGTAGTTTTGAGGAAATTTTAGTTTCTGTTTTCTGTGCCTTCGATTCTTCTAATAATTGTGTGTTTCCTCCCAGTGTTTCCCAACTAGAAAGAAAGTAACCAAATAAATGCTTCCCTTTACTTCTAGTGTGGTGCCTTGACAAAAGACATCTGCATCTTCAAAAGCAATCTCAAGTGATCTGCATTTAAGCACAAAAAATAGAGTAAATGCTCAATAAGTAAAAGTCTCATGGGCTGTGTGTTTTAGTGACAAATTCTCTCAAGATACCCTTCCATCAGGTGTCGCTACTGAGAACCAACTACCCACCACACAATAAAACCATCCTCAATGAATTCAGTTTTATTTTGTCACTCATGGCTTTCTTATTTTGAGTGTCATAAAACACACAGTATATATGAGGGATTGACTTAAAAATTTGATATAATATTAAATTCAGTGATCAAATTCAAATGTAGACCATTATTTGATATTGAAAACTTCAAGTTACATGTTTCCCCAAACACGCAAAATTTTTCTTGCAAAATCTTAGGGGGTGCTGATTTATGTACATTAATCTGCTCATATGCCATTAATTACATTAAGTTTTCAATGAATGTTTCTATGATAATTAAAGGTTACATTAATGATGTAAATGACACCCATTACTGTAAGACATTCAACTTACGGCAGACATTTGCTCTGTAATATGTCCCACCTTGTCTGTCTATTGCAGCTCAGGGATTACTTTGAATTCCATATTGCAAGTCACTTATTGTTCAGTCGGTTTGTTTTATAGCCACGGTGGTCTACTGGGTGAATTTGAGACACTGAATTAGAAAGCTAAAGACTATGACAGTTTGTCATGTCTATAGAGTGCTGGCTTTTAAAATAATGACTGTTCAAACTGTCTTAATAAGCATCTGCTAAGTGTTGCTTCCTATGAACTTCATACATTTTTAGCCTAAAATAAAAGACAGAAAGTTTCTGATTCCTTTAAAAGAGAGCACAGTTACGTTGGGACGGTCAAAAGAAATGATGCTAACGTTCTATGACCTCTTCATGTGTAGATGATCACGTCCTCACAAAACATTTGTTCAGTTCCCAAGGTAACCCAACCCCAGTCCCATCAGATATAGAGAATGAATAGTCCATCAAATGAGGGAAAGAATCAGAAAGGGCACATGTTGTGATTTCAAGTTTTTTTTTTTTATCACAGTGAATAAAGCAAGGGTACGAGCTACTTCACAAAGGTAAAGAGCGTGCTGAAATGTTTCTATGTATAAAGCTTTTGGGAAAGTTCCTTAAAGTGGAAAAGAGTGCAGACTCCTAAAGTTCTGTCTTTTGCCAATGCAGTATAAAATGCAAGGATGTTTCACAAACCACAGGTCACCCAGGTGACTTTGACAGAAAGTGAAGCCATCACAAGCAGAACTCCCTCAGGACATCCATGCCCCAGCCCCTTGAACCCATGCTGTTACTTTACAGGGAAAACGGAACACTGCAGATGCATTTAGGAATGGAAAAAGAGCATCTGAAATTAACCAGGTGCATCTGATAGGAACCCTTCAAAGTGAAGAGCCTTTCTTAGAGTCTTTCAGCAGGTACCAGATCATGGAACAGCAGTCACAGAACTGCAACCTTGCTGGCTTGAAGAACAAAGAGGCAATAAGACTAGGCACTCCAGTGGCTTCTAGAAGCCCAAACTCAAGGCAAAGATGTCTCTCTCTGGCATTAGGAAGGATGCTTTTCATTTCATCCCAATGAGACCTTCAGTGAACTTTTAATAAATAAAAATTATAGGTAATACTATGTGTGGTTTTTATATCACTACCTCTGTGATAATTTGTTAGAGTAGCAGTAGAAAACAGTTGTGTCTGAGGACTACACTTTGAATTCCTCTGGAACATCTATTAATATTACAACATAAATTTCAGTGGCATTGACCCACTCTGTCCTAGTTCTTAGAAATGTTTCTTTAGTATGAGATGTCTCTTCAATTCAGCAATTCTGGTGTTTCCTCTTATGCTGTAGTTCTGTTTAAAGATTTCTGTTTTTCAAGTTATTGAAAACTAAAGAAAGAAAATGACGGGTCAGAAGAAGCCTGTAAGAATAAGAGAGGGAACGGCAGGAAGGAAACCTAAAGAGAGTAAAGGAAAGATGTGCACAGTCTCATTTGGTGAGCAGAACGATAAAGAATTTCAGGTCTTCCACATCACAGGCGACAGTGAAGATGTTCTTCTGTGTTACTCCACCAATGTCACAGTTTCTCAAGAAGCACATGTGTACCCATGTTTTCTGTTCTACATCTGGCCAACACCCACTATCGCATATTTAATCAAGAGTTTTCCTTTACCATCCCAAAACATTCTGCTTCTTTTTACTTCTATAATAACATCTCCAAGTTACTAAATACTACACATTTCCCAAATCCCAGTTTCTAAATCAATACATTTTTAAACCCAATATCCTAAACAGAGTTTATGTGCCTCTTCTTTAGACAAGCCACAAAAAAAAAAAACTAAACCAAGTGAAGCAGGTCTTTGAGAGAAGGGTTTTATTTTTTCAGAAGCCATAGTCAGTCCCATAGATATGTGGAAAGCCCATGCATTTCCCGTGAGTCTTCAGATGGCATAATTTGAGTTTCTCGGAAAGGGTTAACTATTTTATATTCTAGACTCAATGAGGAGGTTCAGAAGCCAGAACAAATCAAACATATAGTAGTTAATATGCTGATGGTGGTAGCCTCAAGCTTTATAAGCATCAGTGGCCTTTGTGATTGACTTAAGTGACTGAACTTGAGTACACATGCCACTAACCCATGCAGTCATTCTCTTCAATTGTGTACTTATGGATGAACGTGCCAGGCTCCAAGGGTATTTCTAAAGCCATGGTCACACAGAGAGAGTTCTGGTTAAACTAAGTTGGTCACAAAATTAAACAAGAAGACATGAATGGGGTCTTTGAGGCGGCTAAGTCATGAAGAATACGTGTTGCTCTTCCGGAGGACGCGGGTCAGGTTCCTAGCACCCACATGATGACTCACAAACATCTGTAAGTCCAGTTTCAGGGAATCTGACAGCCTTTACTGGTCGCTGAGAGAACCAGGAACATGGTGTTTTTAAAAAATTAAAATACACTAATGTTGGGAAAGGACTTATAAAAAGAGGAGAAAAATATAATTGGAAAGGTGACAAGAGATGTGGGGATAACAATAATCAGAATATACTTTATAATTGTATAAAATCATCAATTAGCAAATTTAATAAATGTTACAAATGATAACAACTTTTACCTGAGCAGGGAAGGCATCAGTGTGATTAAGACCTGTTCTGTTATCTCAGTACCCTGGAGGCTGAGGCAGGAAGACCTGGCCAACCTAAACTATGTAATAGGCTTTATTTTAAACATAAACAGCTGGTAACATAGCTCAGTGATGCAATATTTGTCTAACATGCCAGGGGTCCCTTACCCTCCTCTGCCCTATTGATGTGTAAAGACTTTGTTAAAGTCTCTAATCAATTTTGCAGACTAGAAGTGTTTCTGGAAGGTTTATGGGATCTAGCTGTTTAAATGTAATCTTCAATGAGAATCATACCACGTTTCCCTTTCTCTGTAGGAATATGGAAGGCTAACTTCTGCCTAGTATCTTTCTGCTAATTGAGTGGCCCCTTCCTACCATAAAGACTGAAGGAAGCTTTCTTTGGGGGAAAGTGGACTAAGAAACTCCCATCCTTTGTTACAGTGATGTGGAGTTCAAACTTGACTTCTACTCTTGCTTCATTGTTGTGATAATCATGAATAAAGCATTCCTTACCTGTATAAATTTATACAGTAATATTTTTGTTTTAACATATATAAATACATAACTATGCAAATTACCATTAAATAAAAATGTACCTATATTTTCTAATACATGCACAACCAAAAAGTAGAAAGAAGGGAAATTTCCCAGATGATCCTAACAACTATATCACTATCACAAAGGACACATGAAGCTTCTGGGTTAGAGAAATGTTGAAGGTATCGTTATCCCTGATCTCAAATTGTGCCTCAGAGCTATAATGATAAAATCAGCATGGTGTCAGCACACACACATACATAAAAAACAAACACATTGATCACTGGAATCAAATTAAAGAAAAAGATATAAGTTCACACTTCTATGGACACCTGATTTTTAAATAAAGAAGCCAGAAATAGACACTGGAAGAAAGACAGCATCTCCTATCAATGGTACTTGTCAAAATGAATAACTGTATGTAAAAGAATACAAAGATATCCATACTAACACTCTGTACAAAGCTAAATTCCAAATGTATAAAAGACCTCAATGTAGGAACACATAGAATGAATCAGATAGAAGGAAAAGTAGGGAATAGCCTTGACCTCATTGACACAGGAAATTACTTCCTAAACAGAATATCAATATCATAGTCATTAAGAACAACAATTACTGGATGGCATCTTATTACAAAAATTTAAAAAAAAACCAATTTAAAAACTGGGGTACAGTTCTAACCAGAGATTTCCTAAAACTGTGGCTGAGAAACTCTTAAAGAATGGCTTTACAATCTTAGTCATCGGGGAAGTACAAATCAAAATGACTTTGAGATTTTTAACTTACACCTTCAGAATGGTCAAAATCAATAAAATAGATGACAGTTCATGCTGGCAAGAATATGGGGTAAGGGCCCAGCGAGGAGGAGCTCAGACTTTCCCCAACCCCATAGATTCCCAGGTCACCCTGCAATGCGAGCTCCACCCTGCTAGCTCCCCCCCCAACCATCCCAGCTTCCATCCAGAGGGCCATCGGAGGGGTGAGTTTGCTTCAGGCCCGCAGCAGGGGCCCAGCGAGGAGGAGCTCGGACTTTCCCCGACCCCATAGACTCCCAGGTCACCCTGCACTGCTGGCTCCACCCTGCTAAGCTCCCCTGCCAGCCATCCCAGCTTCCATCCAGAGGGCCATCGGAGGGGTGAGTTTGCTTCCGGCCCGCGGCAGGGGCCCGGCGAGGAGGAACTCGGACTTTCCCAGATCCCATAGACTCCCAGTTCACCCTGCAGTGCTGGCTACACCCTGCTAAGCTCTCCAGCCTGCCATCCCAGCTTCCATCCAGGTACAAATTCCTATATTTCTCCCTTCCCACTGGGGCCATAAAATTTCCCCAGCTCAGCTGCCTTGCACGCTGGGCCTGCTCTGTAGGCGCATCCCAGAAAGAGGGAGTGCCTGTGCTTCAATAGCCTGCCTGAAGAAAGGTAGAAATTCTATCAGTGAATTCCCTGCCCAACAAGGGAACCTGACCCGCTACCAGAAGTTCCAATAGAGAGCATTTGAACGAAGAGATGGGCAGACGTAAAGGCAAGACCTCCTCCAACAATCTGAAAAACAACATGAAAACACCAGATCCCAACGACCCTACAACAGAAAGACTTGAACACTCTAACCCAGAAGAAGTGGAAAAAACTGCCATTATGAAAGCAATAGAGTCCCTTAAACAGGATATGAATAACTCCCTTAAAGAATTGGATGAGAAGTATAACAAAAAGTTTGAAGAAATGTGTATAGAGATGGATGAGAAATATAACAAAAAGTTTGAAGAAATAAGTAAATCAGTGAATGATACCCTGAGAAACCAAGAAAAAACAATCAAACAAGTAAAGGAAACGGTCCAAGAATTGAAAACTAAAATGGAGGCAATGAAGAAAACACAAACCGAGAACCGGCTGGATATGGAAAATCTAGGTAAACGTATGGAGACTACAGAATCAAGCATAACCAATAGAATACAAGAGATAGAAGAACGAATCTCATATTCTGAAGATACCATAGAGAAAATAAATGCTCTGGTCAAAGAAAACGGCAAATCCAACAAATTCTCTTCACAAAACATTCAGGAAATCTGGGAAACAATAAAAAAAACCAAATCTAAGAATAATAGGGATTGAAGAAGGAGAAGAACTGCAGATCAAAGGCCCAGAAAATATATTTAACAAAATTATAGAAGAAAACTTTCCCAATCTAAAGAACGATAGTCCTATGAAGGTTCAAGAAGCATACAGAACACCGAATAGACTGGATCAAAAAAAAACATCCCCTCGCCATATAATAATCAAAACACAATACATATAGATTAAAGAAAGAATATTAAGAGTTGCAAAGGAAAAAGGTCAAGTGACTTATAAAGGTAAACCTATCAGGCTTACACCAGACTTCTCTATGGAAACCATGAAAGCCAGAAGATCCTGGATAGAGGTACTGCAGAAACTAAGAGACCATGGATGCAAACCCAGACTACTATACCCGGCCAAGCTATCATTCACTATCAACGGAGAAAGCAAAATATTCCAGGATAAAAATAAATTTAAACAATTCGTAGCCACAAATCCAGCCTTACAGAAAGTAATAGAAGGAAAATCGCAACCCAAGGAATCCAACATTGCCATTACTGCCTACAATAACCCAGACATCTAGCTACCCTTCACAACCACAACTCAAAGAAGAGAAACACACAAACTCTACTACACACACAAAAAAAAATAATAAACGGAATCAACAACCACTGGTCATTAATATCACTTAATATTAATGGACTCAACTTACCTATAAAAAGGCACAGACTAAGAGATTGGATACGAAAACAGGATCCAACATTCTGCTGTTTACAAGAAACACACCTCAACCACAGAGATAGACATCTACTCAGAGTAAAGGGTTGGGAAAAGGTTTTCCAAGCAAACGGACCTAAGAAACAAGCTGGTGTGGCCATTCTAATATCTAACAAAATTGACTTCAAACTAAAATCAATCAGAAGAGATGGACATTTAATACTCATAACAGGAACAATTAATCAGGAGGAAGTCTCAATCCTGAATATCTATGCCCCTAATATAAAAGCACCCACTTATGTAAAAGAAAAACTTTTAGAACTCAAGGCAGTCATCAAACCACACACACTAATAGTAGGAGACTTTAACACACCTCTCTCACCAATGGAAAGGTCAATCAAACAGAAACTCAACAGAGAAATAAGAGAATTGCTAGAGGTAATGAATCAAATGGACTTAGCAGATATCTATAGAACATTCTACCCAAAAAGGAAAGAATATACCTTCTTCTCTGCAGCTCATGGAACCTTCTTGAAAATAGACCACATACTCAGTAACAAAGCAAACTTCCACAGATACAAAAAAATATTAGTAATCACCTGTGTCTTGTCTGATCACCACGGAATAAAGTTAGAATTCAATAACAATTTGAACACCAGAAAGCCTACAAACGTATGGAAGTTGAACAGTCAACTACTGAATCATCCCTGGGTCAAGGAAGAAATAAAGAAAGAAATTAAAGTCTTCCTTGAATTTAATGAAAATAAAGACACAACATACTCAAACCTATGGGACACAATGAAAGCAGTGCTAAGAGGAAAGTTCATAGCACTAAGTGCCCAATTAAAGAAAACAGAGAAAGCACATATTGGAGACTTAACAGCACACCAGAAAGCTCTGGAAAAAAAAGAAGCAGACTCTCCCAGGAGGAGTAGAAGACTGGAAATAATCAAACTGAGGGCTGAAATCAACAAAATAGAAACACAGAAAACAATCCAAAAAATCAATGAATCAAAAAGCTGCTTCTTGGAGAAAATCAACAAGATTGACAAACCCCTAGCCAAACTAATCAAACGGCAGAGAGAGAACATGCAAATTAATAAGATCAGAAATGAAAAGGGGGACATAACAACAGACACAGTGGAAATTCAGAGAATCATTAGATCTTACTATGAGAGTTTATATGCCACAAAGTTGGAAAATGTACAAGAAATGGATTGGTTTTTAGATAAATACCATTTACCAAAGTTAAATCAAGACCAGGTGAACAATCTAAATAGACCTGTTAGTCGTGAATAATTAGAAGCTGTTATCAAAAACCTCCCGACCAAAAAAAGCCCAGGACCAGATGGTTTCAATGCAGAATTCTACCAGAACTTCCAGGAAGACCTAATACCTATACTCCTTAATGTATTTCACAATATAGAAACAGAAGAATCATTGCCAAACTCTTTTTATGAAGCTACAGTTACGCTGATACCAAAATCACAGAAAGACACAACCAAGAAAGAGAATTACAGACCAATCTCACTCATGAACATTGACGCAAAAATACTCAATAAAATACTGGCAAACTGAATCCAAGAATACATTAGAAAAATTATCCATTATGATCAAGTGGGCTTCATCCCAGAGATGCAGGGCTGGTTCAACATACTCAAATCTATCAATGTAATCCATCATATAAATAAACTGAAAGAAAAAAACCATATGATCATTTCATTGGATGCTGAAAAAGCATTTGACAAAATTCAACACCCCTTATGATAAAGGTGTTGGAGAGACTGGGTATACGAGGATCATACCTAAATATAATAAAAGCAATATATAGTAAGCCGACAGCTAACATCAAATTGAACGGAGAGAAACTCAAAGCCATTACACTAAAATCAGGAACACGACAAGGCTGTCCACTCTCTCCATACCTCTTCAATATAGTGCTTGAATTTCTAGCAATAGCAATAAGACAACATAAGGGGACCAAGGGGATTCGAATTGGAAAGGATGAAGTTAAACTTTCGTTATTTACAGACGATATGATAGTGTACATAAGCGACCCCAAAAACTCTACCAAAGAACTCCTACAGTTGATAAACACCTTTAGTAATGTGGCAGGATACAAGATCAACTCCAAAAAATCGGTTGCCCTCCTATACACAAAGTATAAAGAAGCAGAAAGGGAAACCAGAGAAACATCACCTTTCATGATAGCCACAAATAGCATAAAGTATCTTGGGGTAACTCTAACCAAGGAAGTGAAAGACCTATTTGACAAGAACTTTAAGTCTTTGAAGAAAGAAATTGAGGAGGATACCAGAAATGGAAAGACCTCCCCTGCTCTTGGATTGGGAGAATCAACATAGTAAAAATGGCAATTCTACAAAAAGCAATCTATAGATTTATTGCAATTCCCATCAAAATCACCTCAAACTTCTTCACAGACCTTGAGAGAACAATAATCAAGTTTATATGGAAAAACAAAAAACCCAGGATAGCCAAAACAATCTTATACAATAAAGGAACTTCTGGAGGCATTACCATCCCTGACTTCAAACTCTATTACAGAGCAACAGTATTGAAAACAGCTTGGTATTGGCATAACAACAGAGAAGTCGACCTATGGAATCGAATAGAAGACCCGGGTATTAACCCAGAAACGTATGAACACCTGATATTTGACAAGGGAGCTAAAGGTATACAGTGGAAGAAGGAAAGCATCTTTAACAAATGGTGCTGGCATAACTGGATGTCAACCTGTAGAAGAATGAAAGTAGATCCATATCTATCATCATGCACAAAACCCAGGTCCAAATGGATTAAAGACATCAACATTAATCCGACCACTGTGAACCTGATAGAAGAGAAACTGGGAAGTAGTCTACAAAGTATAGGCACAGGAGACCACTTCCTAAGCAAAACCCCAAGAGCGCAGACAATAAGAGAAACAATGAATAAATGGGACCTACTGAAACTGAGAAGCTTCTGTAAAGCAAAGGACACTGTCAGTAAGACAAAAAGGCTACCTTCCGACTGGGAGAAGATCTTCACCAACCCCTCATCAGACAAAGGTTTAATCTCCAAAATATACAAAGAACTCAAGAAACTAGACACTCAAATTCTAATTAACCCAATTAAAAAATGGGGTACTGAACTTAACAGAGAATTCACAACAGATGACCTTCGAATGGACAAAAGGCACTGAAGGTCATGCTCAACCTCCTTAGCAATTTGGGAAATGCAAATCAAAACAACTTTGAGATATCATCTTACACCTGTCAGAATAGCCAAACTCAAAAACACCAATGATAGCCTATGCTGCAGAGGATGTGGAATGAGGGGAACACTTATCCATTGTTGGTGGGAATGCAAACTTGTGCAGCCACTGTGGAAATCAGTGTGGCGGTTTCTCAGGAAACTGGGAGTCAACCTCCCTCAGGACCCAGCAATTCCACTTTTGAGAATATACCCAAGAGATGCCCTATCATACCACAAAAGCATTTGTTCAACTATGTTCATAGCAGCACTATTTGTAATAGCCAGAACCTGCACACAACCTAGGTGCCCCTCAATAGAAGAATGGTTAAAAAAGGTGTGGAACATATATACATTAGAGTTTTACTCAGCAGTAAAAAACAATGACATCTTGAATTTTGCATGCAAATGGATGGAAATAGAAAACATTTTACTGAGTGAGGTAAGCCAGACCCAAAAAGAGGAATATGGTATATATTCACTCATAAGTGGATTCTAACCATAATTAAAGGTCTTTGAGCCTATTATTCGTGATCCTAGAGAAGCTCAATAAGAAGGTGTACCTGATGAAAATCATGTAGCTATCCTCCTGGAGATTGGAAATAGACAAGAGTCCCAGGTAACCTCGGGTGCATGGCGGGGTGGGAGGGTTGTCAGAAGGGGAGAGGGTTAGAGAGAAGGGAGTAGGGGAGGAATGGGGAAAGCCTGGTGGACTGGGATGGGGGGAGGGAGGAAGGATGGATTTGGGATCAGGGAAGAATATATTTCAACTAAGGGAGTCATTTTAGGGTTTACAGGAGACTTGATTATAAATGGGAGCCCAGATCCAAGGAGAGATCCCCAGATTGTTCTCTGGACAGAGGAGAGGGTGCCTGAAACGGCCTTGGCCCATAACCATACTGATGAATATTTTGCTTATTACCATAGAATCTTCATCTGGCGATGGATGGAGGTAGAGACAGAGACCCACATCAGAACTCTGGACTTAACTCCCTAGGTCCAAACGAGAAGCAGAAGGAAAGAGAACGTGAGCAAAGAAGGCAAGATCAGAGAGAACCTTCATCCCACGATGGATGGCGATACAGATGGAGACCCACATTGGAGCACCGGACTGAGCCCCCCAAGGTCCAAATGAGGAGCAGAAGGAGGAAGAAAATGAAAAAGGAAATAAGGACTGTGAGGGATGCGATCACCCACTGATACAAGGGGACGGATCTAATGAGAGTTTACCAAGGCCAGTTGGACTGGGACTGAACGAGGACGCAGTCCAAACAGATTCTCTGAATGTGGCTGGCCCAGAGTCTTTCTGAAAAGCCATTGACAATGGCACTGGGACTTGTTTCCTCTGCATATACTGGATTTTGCAGATCCAGTCTGTTTGGATGCTCACCTTCCTGGACCTGGAGGGAGGGGGAAGGAACTTGAACTTCCCACAGGGCAGGAAACCCTGACTGCTCTTAGGGATGGAGAGGGAGGAGGAGAGGGAGTGGGGGGAGTGGGAGGGTGGTGGGAGGAGGGGCGGAAATGGAAACTTTTTTAATTTAATAAAATTCCTTTAAAAAAAAAAGAAAAAAAAAGAATATGGGGTAAGAGAAACGTTGACCAAGATTTCTATCCAGCCCAGTACTGCAGCCATTCAGTCTGAAAGAAACACACAGAGGTCTACATTAATCATAAACTGGTTAGCTTATTATTTCAGTCTTCTTATTAACTCTTATATTAGCCTATAATTCTTGTCTGTTAGCCACATGGTTTGGTTACTTTCACTAGCACGTCATTCTCATCTTGCTTCCTCTGTGTCTTGGTGACGACTGCAGACTGACTTTCTTCTTCCCAGAATTCTCCTGTTCTCATTGCCCCACCTCTATTTCCTGCCTGGTCACCCCACTTATACTTCCTGCCTGGCTACTGGTCAATCAGCATTTTAATTAAAACAAGACAAGTGACAGGGTACAGACTATTGCCCTACAGCAGAGAAACACTCATTCACTGCTTATGGAAGTACAAATTTGTATAACCATTATGTAAATTAATGTGTTGGTTCCTCAGGAACCTGGGGATAACTCAACTTCAAGATCCAGCTGTACTACTCTTAGGAGTACACCAAAAGGACACTTCATCTTACCATAGAGACACTTTTTCAAGTATGTTCACCCATTGCTGATATTACAGAATAACCAGAACTAGGAAACAACCTAAATATTCATCAACAGATGAATGGATATGAAGAAACTGTGGTACATTTATACAACTGAATTTACTCGGTTCTTTAAAACAAAAATGAAATTATGAAATTTACAAGAAAATAGATGGAGTAAGAAAAAGAAGGCATCTTGACTACAAATGACAAATGTAGTATGTTTTCAGTGGTCTGTTGGATATGGATGTTAACTGTTAAATCTTCAGTAAGAGGTGTTGTAAAAGGAGTTGCGGGCTGCTTCCCATCGTCCATCAAACTTTACCCAAAATAATTACACGGAAACTGTATTTATTTAAACACTGCCTGGTCCATTAGTTCTAACCTCTTATTGGCTAACTCTTACATATTCTTTTAACCCATTTCTAATAATCTGTATCACCATTTGACTGTGGCTTACCGGCTTGAGTTTAACCAGCATCCATTTCAGAGAGAAGAGCCATGGCATCTGCCTGACTCTGCTTCTTTCTCCCAGCATTCTGTTTGGTCTACTCTGCCTATATAAGCTGCTGTCCCATCAAAAGGCCAAGGCAGTCTCTTTATTTAACCAATGAAAGCAACACATAGAAAGAGGACCCTCCTACACCAAAGATGGTTCAATCCATATGATGACAGAAGTTAGGTATATTATAAATGTCTGGGGAAGGAGACACAGATAGACCTACCTAGGAAGGAAAAATAGTATAGACTGTTATGGATGAATCAAGGGTATAGACTGAAACAGGAGGATCAAATGGGAGGGGACAATAGAGGAGGATAAAGGAAGGAGCACAGGGAGGGACAGCTAAAACTAAGGGCCACTTGAGGGCTATTATGAAAACCTAATAGAGTAGAAGTTTCTTAAAATGTATACACATATAAAAGAAATCAAAATGGGACTAAAAATAACAGGAAAGACACAGCCCCAACTAGAAATAGAAACTCACCAGAGCTGGGAATTACATCTGAATTGTTGGCAATGAAACTGACCCCCCAAAAAACAATCTAGGCTATTGCCAAGGCCTATTATTTATAAGAACGAATTTATAAGAAGAATATTATTATAAGAACGATTTATTGGTCGTTCTCCCCAAACTAATGGCAAGGCCCTATTGTTGAAGACAATACCTACCTACTTCACTAAACATGAAGAATTTGGGCTTGTGTCTACCTAGAACTTTCATCCCTACTGATGAATGTTCATGATACTAGAAAGTACTCTATAAACTGCTGCAGGAGAACAGTAAACACCAAGTCAGATACAAACCCTTAAGTGGAAAAGGAGTCAATATTATTGTTTTAAAGGACAGAGGAAACAGAATACACCAAAGAAACATGACCTTCTAGATGCAACAGGACTGATTAACGTATAAGCTCACAGAGACTGTGTCAGCACACACAGGACCTACACATGTCTAAGCCAGATGGGTAGGAAACACAAACTCCTGTTCCTAACCCAGAAGCTATCTCTAATTGATAACCTCTTACCAATGAAAAATTAATTTTCCACAAAGGTCTCTCACTATCTATACAAACCATACTTAATGAAAGGCCCCATGCCCACTGGTAGGTAGCCAACATCAAACAAACTCAAAGGTAATTTTGGAGGGTCTTATTTTGTTTTGTTGTTTGTCTCATATTGATATATCTTTGTCGGGGCATTTTTTTAACCTCATAATGCTTTTGTTTATATGTAACGGTTTTTGATTTTAATTTTATGGGTTTTCTGCGTGTGCAAATTTGTGTGTCTCAGCATCTATATGTGTTTCTCATGGGTTTTTTGGCTTTTTTTTCCTCTTATTTTGTTTGTTTCATACTTTATGGTTTGCTTTTTTTGTTTTTTTATTTCATTATTTTAGACACATGTTTTCTAATAAGCAAGATATAGAAAGAGTATGGATTTGGGTGGACAGGTGGAGGGATCTGGAAGGAATTGGAGTAGGGGAAAGCATAATCAAAATATTTTGTATGAAATATAATCTATTTTCTATAAAAATGAACAGAAAAGAAAAAATTTCCTGATTAGGAAATAGTAATTAATTAATTGAATAATGAAATTATAATAAATAAGCTTACACCAAGTTCCAGGAAAATGTAAGAGAATGGAGGTATAGAATGGAAAACACTCTCCCTGTTCACTGTGATGTACTGGGCTGGTGGGGGTTCTGAAATGTAAATCAACAATTGTAATTCAGCATGGTAATTGCTTTCAGGGGAGTACATGCACAGGGCCTTTCGAAGGTCAAAGAGGAGTATCTAATTTAGATTGGGGAGGTTTTACAGAGCAAGTGACACTTTAATTACAACCTGAAGGATCAGTAGGTATTAAGCAAGCAGAGTTAAGGAAGCTAAACTAGGGAGCATAGCAATAGACACTAGAGGCAGAAACAAAAAAAAGCATGTACACAGGAGAGTCAGACTGCCAATAGTCGAGTGTGAGATGACTTTATCAAGAGTGTGCAATGCCAGCAATTTCCTCCTCATCCATCAACAAACACTTTCAATCCATCTTCTACAGCAAAGCCTGCTTGTCTTATCCTCTTCATCTTCTACTTCACGTTTTGCTGGAAAAAAATAAAACATGGATTTTAAAATTTCCATTTTAGAATCTCAAAACTGAGCTTATCTATGTCTACATGCTAGTAAATAATAGCATAAAATCTACCCATTTCTCATTATTCATAGCATTGTTACTGGAAATTTAGGGTAGTCCCATCTGGGTGAAATGTGCCATCTTGTAAATTGGGGTCCCCTGTTTAGGATCTTAGTCTCAAGTCTCATTAATGGGGGTTGAAAGAAGACAGATGTACTGACTGGTTTTATGTGTCAACTTGACACAAGCTGGAGTCATCAGAGAGGAAGGAGTCTCAGTTAAGGAAATGCCTCCATGAGATCCAGTTATAAGGCACTTTCTCAAATAGTGGTCAATGAGTGAGGGCTCAACCCATTGTAAGTTGTGTCATCCCTGGTCTGGCAGTCCTAGGTACTATAGGAAAGCAGACTGAGCAAGCCAGAAGGGCAAACCAGTAAGCAGTGCCTTCCACAGGATCTGCATTAACTCCTGCCTCCAAATTCCTGCCCTGATTTTCTTCAGTGATATGGAAGTGTAAGCCAAATAAACCCTTTCCTCCTCAACTTGTTCTTTGGTCATTTTTTCTTGTTTTTTTTTGTTATTTTTTTTGTATCAATAGAAACCCTAACTAAGACATCAGAGTATAATGTTAAGTTTAATAGAAAATTCCTAGGATAGGCAGACTTTACATTTCAGTAGTTACCTGGAGAGGAAAGACGGAGGAAGTATAAAAACCATGTCATTTGTAAGTAGCCATATGGCACAAAGGGGTGTGAGTGGGTAGCATTAGAGACAGAGAATGAGAAAGCCCAGAGCATAAAAGAAATCGTGTTCATGTTTTAGCAAGTATCTAGAAGAAGTAAAAACAGATTTTAGGGAAAAGGAAAGTGCTGATTTTTTGAATTAACACTTTCAGAAAAGTGGGCAGGACTTAGGAAAACATGACCATATCTCTAAGTGAGTGTCTTGAGTCCAGAGTTTCTGGGGAGGAAAAGTATATTTTTAGGAATCAATTATTCTTTCTCCCCTCTGGCATGGCTTCAAAAATCAGCCATCCAAAGAAGTAACTTTTTGGCCAGGTAACTCTTAAATGTAGGATATAGTGTTAGGTCTTCACCCAAGGCCAAAGGTATAATTCATTCTTTTGACTGAGATAAAATGGCTTTTCCTTAATGGGCCTCAATAGAGCCTTGGTCAAGCTACTATAATATCCACCCTCTGAAGAGGTAGCCCTACCACCAATAAAGAAATGAACTAAAATTGGAGAATGCACATAGCCTGTTTCCACTGGTAAAATCCAGAAATCCAATTACAAAGCTGTTCTCTAGAAGGGGCTGGTATCTGCACTTACAGTTCTACCACATTCTCTGGTGTAGCTTCCAGTCAAAGGGCTTTGATGTGGGAAATTCTTCTGTATATGTGCTGTTTTATTGGCTAATAAAGAAACTGCTTGCAGCCAGTGGCTTAACAGAATAAAGCCAGGTTGAAGGGCATATATATGAGAGTAGGCAGAGTCAGGGAGACACTCTGTAACCCTGCTGGAGACAGACACAGGGGACAGAACTTTACCCGGTAAATCACAGCCATGTGGCACTACACAGGTTAATGGAGATGGGTTAGTTTAGGATATAAGAGTTAGCCAGAAATATGCTTAAGCTATTGGCCAAACAGTGTTGCAATTAATATAATTTCTGTGTGATTATTTCTGTTCTGGGTAGCTGGGAATGAACAAGCGACCTCCACTAACAGGACTTACTTAGGAAAAGGGAAAAAAAAGAAAGAAAAAAAAAGCAGAACTCCTATCAGGCATTCTTGATAGAGAACTCTTTCTGCGACTGCTGAGCTGCTCTGATGTGTCTGAGCTACCTGTTCTGTTCTTGCTAACCACAGCCACAGCCCTGACCTGAAAACCATCCTTCACTGGCTCGTGCCAGTGGATACCTTGCCTCCGACTGGGTCTCCCTGCTGCCACTCTTCACACTGCTAAAGCCTAATCTCCATGAAACCAGCACAATTCTTTAGAACCATAAATGATGTTCCCTGCTCAGTTACTTTCCCCCCATCGCTTCTCATTGCCTTGAGGAGAAAATCCATGCTAATTATTTGAGGAGAGGGAACTATTTCAATCTGATTTTCTGAGTGCTTAAGGATATCTGCTCAATCCACATCCTAAGATGCTGATTACAGTATCAGTGGTTCAGGAATAGAAAAGCAAAATTACGGCCTAGCCTGTTTGTGGTGGTCTGAATAGGTGTGCCCTCTATAGGCTCAAGTTTGAATGCTTGGCTCATAAGGAGCAGTGCTATTAGGAGGTGTGGCCTTGTTGGAGTAGGTGTGGTGTTATTGGAGGAAGTAGGTTACTGTGGGGTGGGATTTGAGGGCTCATATGTACTCAAGGCACACCTAGTGTCTCAGACCACTTCCTGTTGTCTGCAAGTAAAGATATAGGACACTCGGTTATTTCTCCAGTGTCATATTTTGCCATGATGATAATGGACTAAGTCTCTGAAATGGAAGCCACCACAATTAAATGTTTTCCTTTATAATGGATTCCATGATCACATTGTCTCTTCACAGCAGTAGAAACCTCAACTAAGACACTCTTGCTCTCTTACCTCCTTTATGATTAATAAGTTTGTGTAGACCTATCCTATGGTCCTGATCTCTATCAATATGAACATCCTCTACTTCAGTGGAGAGTTCTGTAACCGGTTCCTTCTTATTTACGGTCTCATCCCTAAATGGCCGTATTATATAGGTGGCTCTCAGCACCCAACCTTTTTCATACCACTGGTGCTGTTTAGAGATAGTGGAAACTTTAGGAATAGGGTATACAAAGGGGAAATTCTGTTGAGTGGGACCTTAACCTCTTCTGAAGGGTAAAATTTGTTGACGCTTTCCACTCTTTTCTTCCTGGTCACCAAGAGGCAAGCATCCCAGAAACATCATACCCAAGGGTTATAACCAAGATAGTCTCAGCACACTTCCAGACACAACAGACACAGGGATCATTTCTGAAACCTAGGACACTGTGAGCCAGAATGAAATGCTCTCCCTTTAAGGGTTTGCCTCAGGCAGTTTACCACAGTCATGAAAAGCTGACTAATATATTCTGCGTTTTCTCTTTCCAGACATTATTATTTTATCTATTACATTTACCCAGTAACTAAAATTTTTATTTCAGTGTTATTTTTGTTACAGTGTTTTCATGTTGGAATGTAAATCTAGAAGAAGAGAATGTTTTTCCTTCTTAGACATTGTTGCATTTCCAAAGTCTATCACTACATTTGCCACAGAATAGAGAAATTAAGTAGCTGAGCCTAGAAAAGTAAAAAAGTTTTAAATACTAAAAGATAACACAAAGGCTCAAATTTCATGACATATAAACAAAACAAAAATTGCCTTTCTCAAGCAGAGGGGTTTCAAAACTTTTAAAAGAATTATTCAAAATTTTCAGAATTTGTGAACTAAAAAAGCAACTTAAGTAATTTCAAATAGCACTTTTGTAAAAAAATAAGCTCTGAAATCATACACACAAGAAATATTATATAGTAGCATTATATCAGTAACATTATACAGACTAAGCATATTGCATTTGTATGTTAGGGATACATACATGCATACAGATATACATACATACACACATGTCATAAAAAGTTCAGGGGACTTGAATTTGAGGAAGAGGACAGGGGAAGAGACATGAAAGAAGCTGGAGGGGAAAATGGAAAACAATACAACTGTATTTAATTAAAAATGAATACTGAAACAAAGTAACTACAGTTGGCAGAATAAATGTTTTATATTTGCTATCTTGAAAAAAATACATCAATCAAAAGGATCTCTTAAAAGATCATATATGACTGAATACTGACATTAAATTTTCCACTTATTTCTATGTGAATTTGAGAAGTGTAATTGAGTTTGCTGTCCTGTTTAGGTGATCTCTTCCATTTTCTGTTAATCATTATTTTTTCTCTTGGGTGCTTGCTTGAATGTGTACAGGCATGCTTGCAAGTGCGGGGGCACACTGCCTTTCCAGATGTGCCCATGAATATACGTATGTGTATGCATGCATGTGAAGACCCAATGCTAGTGTCCTGAGTCCTCCACTGTTTTGCAGCTTATTCATTGAGGCAGGGTTTCTCCGTTGAGCGAGCCCAGAGCTGGCAAACATAGCTGCTCAAGCTAGCCGGGTTGCATGGTTCCCCCCTTCTAGGAACTGGAATTGCAGGTAGGCCTGCCCACCCACCACCCAGCTCTCACACTGAGGTCTGAAATTTGCTCTTCCCGTTCACACAACAAGCATTCCAACAAAGCTATTTCCATGGCCTCGTTAATCCTTTTTAATCTCACGTGCACATACACACAAAAATATTCCTTCCCACAACTGTCTAAATTGATGCATTGATTTTTATAAATGAAAGCAGCTGAGACCTGACAGGTGATTTAAAAGACACAATTTAAATCCACTGTCTTGTATATACTATACACAGGTTTTAATTTGCTGCACTCGCTCCTGGTCACCGGTGAGTGGGCTGAAGATAAGTCAGCTAATGTGTCTAGCCTGAGGTAGACAAACCTCGGAAATCACGTATCTGAAACAAAGATGCAGATCTTCCCGAGTGACCGCATTTAAATTCTCAGTCTATATTCTAAGAGAGATGTATTAATTCAAGGGAAGTTGCTCGGGAATTACAAAGGCAAGAGATCATTTCCCCTTCTGACACTCCCTGCTATTGATCCTCTCTCACTCCTCCACTCGCTGAGGACTGGAAAGGCACCTAAGCAACAAGACTATCATTGCAGCTGTCAAAGTGACATTCGATTAAGTCGGGCTTCTGGGCTTATCTTTAAAAGTGGCTGGATTTCTATGCTAAGAAGTTAATCCTGATGTTTCTGATGCAATTACATTTGTAGCTTCAACCTGGGTTTCTATTCTGTCTCTTTTTCCAGAGGCAATTACGCAGGAAACCCGAATAATCCAAACGGCACCTGCTGCTTCTTTTGGAAAACTTTAAGAAAAGTGAGGTGGGTATCCCAAGCAAGCCTTCTTCAGGCAAGCACTCCTGTGGCTATCTCTATAATGTAAGATGGTACTGCATTGTCTTAGCCAGTGGTTGGTTAATAAATCATCTTATGTACCACCGGCTACATGTACAAGCCTGGACATTTAATGATCCAATGTCCATAATTTAAATCTGGCAAAAATACTCTGTTATTGAAGGCAGGCACAGTATAATCCCAATACCCAGAACCTGAGGCAGGAGGATTCCCATGAGTGGTAGGCCAGCCTGAAATACATAGTGAATACCAGGCCCCAAAATGCTATATATCAGAAGCTGACTCAAAAGCAAAGCAGGAAACAAAAAAGAAGAAAAAACAGGGAAGGAGGAATGAAGGAAAAGAGTGAAGGAAGGAGAGAGAGGGAAGAAGGAAGAGGCAGAGAAAGGTTGTTAAAGCATTCACTATATTCACAGTCGTGGTGCCAGACACCGGACACAGAAAGAAGGCAGGATATTAGTCCAGCTGCCAGGCAATAACATTTCTCATGGCTTACCAAAAATCATACCATTATAGCTTCTCTATTAACTCTCAATTCTTTATTAATTTGTAAAATGCCAAATCTTCTCTACACACTACAGTATGATCCATGAGCCGGGCACTAGTCTGAAGATTTAAAAACATACACACACACAGACAGAGACACAGGGACGTGGGTCATCCTTGAAACAAGAATGCCAACTTTATTGTGCTCAGGGACAGATTACATAGGGATCCTTAACTGAGAGCCACGCCCCAGCTCTTGGGATTTCCAGCTGTAAAACTCATCAGAAACTGCTCCCCTGCCCTCAGGAACTCATGAGGGTCTCGTGCTCAGAGCAGCTGCAGGCACAGGTAAACAAGCTGTTTTGCTCGGTTCACTCCAGCAAGCAAAGGGTCTGAGGCAGGCAAAGAAAGTGAAGGATCCAGGGGTCTTCAGCCCCCAACATTCATTTCTCTGTTAGGAATATTACTTCTGACTGGTCTCAATATTGTTCTGGCTTTATAAGTGTATACAAGGGGCTATCATTTTAAAATGTGTCCTCTTCTGGGAAAATAATTTCAGAGCACCAACAATAAAGTGGGGCTATGGAGATGGCTCAGTGGATAAGAACAGTTGCTCTATAAACATGGGGTGCTGGATCCGTATCCCCCGCTTACATGTAAGAAGTCAGGCAAGGCTACAAGTAAACCTCAGCACTGGGAGGTGGAGACAGGCAGATTCTGGGAGGTCAATGGCCATCCAGGATAATAAAATACTTCTGATTTAGCAAGGAAGCCTGTCTCGAGGTGATCTAGTAGAAAGCAAACAAGAAAGACAGCAGGCATCCTCTTCTGGCTTCCAAAGTGCATGTGAATGGGCACACAAGCACAGACACTCACACGCAGGTGCCATACACACCACAGAAGATACACACAGAAAAGGAAGGAAGGAAGGAAGAAAGGAAGGAAAGGAGGGAGGGAGGGAGGGAGGGAGGGAGGGAGGGAGGGAGGGAGGGAGGGAGGAAGAAAGAAAGGAAGGAAGGAAGAAAGGAAGGAAGGTGAGAAGGAAATGAAAAACTATGTAAAAGTAAAAGACACCATAACCTCAAGTGTTGGCTTGATTGGCCCTGTCCTTAGATAAAATAAGACACGCAATTGCTGTGACATTAAGTAAGCATAACCAATTCAAGGAGCTGCCATTTAAATTCTTTTTCATCTCATTATTCTCCATTTGCATCTTTGCCAAAATAAATAGCCTTTTTCTAAACCTTCCACTAAAGAAAACATGAAAGATCTATGTGAATGTTCTCAGCTTAAAAGGGAACAAGAAGTTGACACTTTGAAAATTTCCTACCCAGGATTTCCAAAGATTATCCCTGGGTGGTGTTGTTCTTTTGTTTGCTAGCTTGTTTGTTTCTACCAAGACTACCAAGAACAAGGGAATTCTACTAGATACCTTTTACATTGAAAGCTGCAGTCCAAGATTAATCACCTCAGATTGATTCCTTATTTCCAGACAAGCAAAAACTTTTAAAGATGGCTATTGTGATCGTTCATGCCCCTTCTGAATTCAAGTTGAAATTTAACCCTCGGTGCAACAGTACAAGGAACGCAAAAGTTTAGGAGAAGCTGAATAGTTAATTCATTGGGATAACACCAGGTGAATGAAGTAACGCAACGGGTACAAGGGAGTCTTTCCCTTTTCTTCTTCTGCCTCATGAGAACGCACCAGCAGCAAGCCAGCATCCTGGAGCAGAGCTGAGAGACACCGCTGGTGCCTTGGATTTAGACCTTCCAACCCCCAGAGCTGTGAAAAACAACTTCTATCCCTTGTAAATTTCTGTGCTTTAAATATTTTGCTATTGCAACATGACAAGAGGGGGGTATTTATTCCTCTCTTGGGTCTTCTTGAAATAGGATGCATGAAAACAGGTACTGAAACAGAAATGGACATTTTATAGTTTCCTCGCCGTATTTCTGATAGGAGTATCCTAAAACAGATGACTCCGTCTGCGTGGAAACAGGAACACTCATTAATATTATTATATTTTCCTGAAATATTAGGTTTCTACTATAAAGCATATCCCATATCTTTCAGCCTAAAATATGGAATTTATGAGTGCTATGTTAAAAGTCTGAAAACTTAGACTTGTGGGATGTTATTTTTACATGACCAAACTCAGAGAGTGTATCAATCTTGTTTTCAACAAAATGTTTGAGTTTCGTATGAGTCTATAGTGTGTGGCTCTTCACTTTTACCCTATTAGGAAATACTGAAATATAAACAAAAAACTGCTATAAGAGTCCCTTGATATAAGAGGAAGATGCCTCGTTTTTTAAAATTTTCAGCTTATTTTGAAATTATCTATAAATATTACACAAGGTTCCATTCTGCCAGACATAATGAAGCTACTGCATACTTGACGCAGAAGAATAACACGGGGCTAAGAGATACACACACAATTTTTCATGCATAGTTTGTTTCAGTTCAGTGCATGCAGCTTCAGAGGGATGCCTTAAATATTTACTACATCAAAGAGCTGGGTGGCGGCAAAACACAACCCATAATGAGGAAGTAAAACATGGATAAATGTCACTTTGCTGACTAAAAGTGAACATCCCCTGTGTGTCGGAGACAGCAGTGTCACAAGGAATACCAGGTGAGGGGGCCTGGTGGTGGGTGGTCAGCATTTGCAGATTGAAAACTGATGGAGTTGCAGAAGCCAGAAGATCCCACAATCCTTGAGAGAGACGACAAACAAATGGATTGAATCCCCAAGTGGAAAACGTTGCTAGAAGGATGGGAAATGAGATATAAGACAGGTCATAAGGAAAAGAAAAGTAACTAGAATACTAGAGCTGTGTTCTTTAAAATGGAAAATTGAATTTTAGATCTCAGAAAATCTATTATCATTAGAGTAGGTACACACAGCAGGAAGGGAGGTGTCAGGGAAATTTATATGTTTTGAAATTAGGTGTGTTATGTCTTGTGGGCAAGGAGTTATTAATGGAGAGATCAAGAAATCTGCAGCTGTGTCTGGGTAGCTTTGTCTTCTGATGGTTAAAACGCCCTATCATGATAAGACAACTTGGAAGCTGTGGATAGATCCTTCCTTTAATTTTCTGGTAAGAAATTAAAGCACCAGAGCACTTTCCCAATGACCACTGGTGCCCATTAGTGAATCCTCGGACATGCTGGGAAGGAAAAACCATGGGGACATTTTGGTTTTGGAGCATGTGTGACAGAGAAGGGTGATGCCCAGGCAAGGGTAATGAGCAGACTGAGTTAGGTTAACTATTTCATAAAAGATGGAGAAGAATCAGTGTAAAGAGGTATGGAGCAGAGGGTTGGTGGTATGGGTGTCTTAGATATGGAGGGCAGAGTCTCGAGATTCACATTCGAAGGAAAGAAAGGGCATCTAGGCAGAGGGATCAGAAGTGTGGATGTCTACAGAGGGAATATGCCAGGGTTTGAAAACTATCAAGGCTAAAGGGGCTGTGAAAAAATAGATGACAGGGAGGAAATCATGTAGGTCTCGACTATGGACAATCCTCTGGAACATGTCCCCATATGTAGCCTAGGAGACTGAGGGAGAGAGTGCAGGGAGAGACGACTGGAAGTGGGGGTCATTTGGGGCATGATGTAGCAAACTAATACAGTGGGTAATTCCTGGGATCTATGAATGCGACCCTGGAGAAGTACCCTAGTAACGGGGGATACAAAGCCAGAACTGGCTATCTTCTATAACTGGGCAAGCTCTCCATTCCAGATGCAGAACTACAATCTGTCCTGTCTACAAAGTATGCCGGGGTTAAAGGTGGCTCGGAACTTGTGGAAGTGGCCAGCCAATAACTGGTCCAACTTGAGGTGAGGTCCACGCAAGAGGGAGCCCATGCGTGACACTGCCTGGAGGACCAAGAACCAGAGACAGAACAATCGAGAAACCCAATCTAGAACCAAACATGATTGGGAAGAAAAAGTCAATGAAACGATTCCCGATGATACTCTGCTTTACTCATAGATTGGTGCCTAGCTCAGTTATCATCAGAGGGGCGTCATCCAGCTCCTGATGGGAGCAAATGCAGAGACCCACAGCCAAACATTACTCAGAATGAGAGGAACCCCACAGAAGAAGGGGAGGGAGAATTGTAGGAATCAAAGGGGTTGGGACACCAAAAGAACACGGGCCATAGAATCAACTAAGCAGGGCTCGTAGGGGCTCACAGAGGCTGAAGTGGCAATCATGGAACCTGTATGGGTCTAAGCTAGAGCCTCTGCATATAGCTTATGTTTGTGTAGCTTGATATTTTTATGGGACTCCCAACAGTGGGAGTCCATGGTGGGGGGTCTGAATCTTTTGACTGTGCTTGGAAACTCTTTCCTCTATTGTGTTGCCATAATCAACTGCATTTGAGGGTTTGTGCACAGTGTTTTTGTATCCTGTTTGGCCGTATGTGGTGAATATCATTGGGAGGCCTTGCCTGCTCTGTCTGTCTGTTTGTATTTCTGTCTGTTTGTTTTTGAAAGGAAACAGAAGAGAAGTTGATCTGGGGAAGAAGGGAGGTGGGGAGAGGAACTGAGAGGTGTGCAGGTATATATATATATATATATATATATATATATATATATATATATATATATATACATAATGTATGAGAGAAGAATAAAAGTTAAAAAACAAGCCTTTGGATTTAGTTTATTTTCTTTAATGGCATATATTAATAGTACAATGTTGAATTTCAGATAAGCCACTTCTTTAAAGTCTATCATACTTGGACTCCACCCCTTTAGTCTCCCCTCCCCACACTCGTTCAGCTTTCCTATTAGTCCCTTTCTTTCCTCCAGTCTCACTTCAATTAAATGGAATAGGAACAGCTGGAATCCTTTGAGCAGAGGAGGGACAAGGTTGGTCTGTGTTTTCAACCAAACGTGCATGCTGTGTTGGGGACCAAGCCTAGGTAGTGACCACAGACACATGGGGAAGCAATCAAAAGGAAGTGGTAGTCATAGAGCAGAGATTTAGAAATAGAATTAGCCCAAAGGAGCAAAATTCAGAATGTGTTTTGGAATAGCAGTGATGGAAGTTTTTAATGGCTGTAGAATGGATAAAGGGAGTTTGCAATGACTTCAAGGACTGAAGTCCAGGCAACTGGCCAAGTGACCACACCATTGATGAAAATGAGGACGCCTTAGAGAGGGGAAAACCATAGGACATTAAAAAAAGAGAGCTGGAGCAAGCGTATGGGCAGATGTTCTCTTTCGGTATAAATTAGACCGTAAAGGCAAAAGGTGCACGAAAGGTGAAGCCCGACATCTCAGATGAGACCTTAAATGCAGTGATTGTGCTAGATAGAAATTAAAACTTTTAAAAAGTGAAATTACTTGACTGTATAATTGGATCCTTCTATTATCACAAACCGGGAAATATCTTCCCATCAATGGCTGACTTTACATCGAATAGTCATTATATTATCACTGCATCACAGTCTTCTGGAGAGTTCCTTTAATAGTATATCAATGCCAGCTCCTTGGAGCCCTCGGGTAAGTAAAGTGGAAAAGGCCTGTGTTTACAGAACTTCTTGTACAGCCCGAAAGACAAGGCAAAACCATCAAGTTTCTCTCTTCGTCCGAAGGTGATGGCAAACCCGGAAGACAATAAGCTTCTGCTGCATGGACAAGCAACCGGCATGCTGTTCCATGATGCTTCTGCGATTTCACAGGGCAATTTATCCCCGGGAAGTTTTAAATTTCCCTAGAGAAAAGGGAAAATACATCTGTTTAGGGGCTCGATTTCATCAGTGAAAGTTTAGACAGAGCTCCACCTCCTCTCTCTCCACTGTGTCAATGAGTTACCTATTCACCAGGAGTGGCAAAACTCAGCTTTGATAAATCAGAAGCTGATTACACTTCTCCATCTCACAGCCATTATCTTTCTGTGCTTTTAGTACTTCTAATTTTCCGTTTTCACCCTAATGGGAAGACGGGGAGAAGTGTATCCCTTTTAGTAAAATATATGTCTTTTGTTGCTGGAGTCTGGTTGAATAACAATCTGTAAGTCACAAGCATTGATTATGTAAACGTCCAAAGCTTGTTTTTGCATCTATAAAATAAATAGCACCAGTACCAGTCTTAGAAGAAAACATAATAAGATCATTTTGCACAGCACACCCAGATTCAATTCTTCAATGTTACATCTTCTCAATGGCTTTGTTTCAGATACCCACCCCCATTATTTTAATGGACATAACTTTGCTAGACGGGGAACCTGATTGGTTTTTAATCAACATCTTATCAGAGATAACCACAGTTGTGGATGTTCTCTTGCTAGCATGTGAGGAAACGCAGAGTAAAGAAAAGAAAGGAATCACCTTGAATATTGTAAAATGGTATAGGACATGAAAGTGATCTTAAACACAAAGTGTCTACCATGATTGCTATTGCTAACAAATCATCCTATATGAAGATTGTGTACTTTCACTTATGATACTTATGAAACTCCCAAGGTATAAATTATTTAATTTTTTTAGGTAAAGGACACCCTTAAATAAATGAAGTTTAACAGAACATATTCTATTTGTTTTCCTTCTTTTGCTTTATATTCACACGGTTTCGCTGTCTAAAGCAGCCTTAAACATAATAGACAGTCCAGAGGAAAGTAAAGGCATTCATTTAAGAAAAGGCATCCAAGGAATTATAATTCTCTATTGTTTTTTTAAATAAGATGATGAGAAACCAGAGGGAAAATAACAGCAAATTGGAAGAAGTAAACTTCTAGAAGGGAGCTGTATGTCTCAGTTGCAGCACTATAATTTTCGTATTTTTGATAAATGATTAAAAAGTGGGGCGCTAAGGAAATGACTGATGGGTAAGAGAGCGTGCTGCAGAAGCAAGACAGCCTCAGCTCACATCCCATCACCAATGTAAGAGCCAGGTTCTGCCCCTGTATGCCTGTAACCCCTGCAGTGCAAGGAAAGAGAAGGGAGGATGGCTACAACTTGCTAGCCAGCAAGTCTAGCCGTAAATCTGCAAGCTCCAGGTTCAGCAAGAGACCTTGATTCAAGGCAATAAGGCAGGAAAAGGATAGAGATAAACACCTGACATTTTTCTTTGATTTCTGTGTACTCACAAATGCACACACACACACACACGCACACACACACACACACACACACACATGCACATTCATAAGAGGGGGGTCTTTAGAAAAGCTAAAGACTCTTCCACTGCCTCCTGCCCAGAGGAAACCCACTAACACTTCAAAGTGGTTTGACATACAATCTTATGTTCATTTCTTAAGGGAATTGAGACGGGAAATTTGGAAGCCATGGAAAGGGACAGAAGAACTTCCTCTGTCCAAAGCCCCTCCTTAGTTAAAAGTCAGGATTCTAGCACAATTAACACGTTTACTGTTAGAATCACATATGAGATATAATACTCATTTTCTTACATAGATTTCAAACAGCAATGCTGAAATTGAAGTCTATCATGAATGTTTAAGGAATGAATACATTTACCGTCCTGTATGACCTTCTCCTTTCCAAGATGTAAGTAAGCCTGCAAATACTCTAAGAATCTCACAAACAGGGATAGAGTCTGTTTCTAGTAAACACATATTTCCACTCCCTGGAATCATACTTGTGAATTATGATTCTATCGTATCAGCTATAACGTCACACAATACACCTCAGGAACCACCTTGTGGTCTCAGTTACAATGAAGAGGAAGAATGTTCATTAGAAACTTTAAACAACAGAAGTTCAGAGATTACCCATATGATAAACACAGCACATTCAGACATGCATCCTTACTTCCCTTTCTGTATGCCTTTCCTCTTCCTTTATGCCCATGTTTTAAAAATGGCTGTTTTTTAATGTTAATATCTCTTCTTATTAAGCTCCAAGTCTGCTTTATACAGACTAGTTCTGAAGTTCTTTTCTTTGGCAGTGTCAAGAATCCTGCTTCATCTTATGTCCCTGGAAAGAACCCCTCAGTTTGGTACTGTGTCTCTCGACCTTACCCTATTGCTTCTGACAGAAATGAGCTTGGCCCCTGTTGCCTTTCTCCACCACATGCCCTTCTTAGACGGCTTCAAACAGTCCAAAGCTGCCACCGAGATACCTCGTGAGTGACATGGACCTGCTAAGTTAGTTTAAAGAGTAGGTGGTGTTGAGTGTAACTGATTATAATTCTGCAGACAAGTTAATTGAGGGAATGGTAACAAGCCTAACACTCACTGACCATGAGGATATTAATCTCCTTCAGCTTGACTAAACTGTACCTGAGCCTCTCACTGATTCTCCACTCCGGGAGCATTTATTCCACAAAACTTATTAATTGCTTCCTTTTCTCTTTGAAATGGGAAGTTTTAAAACCTCCCAATGAATTAAGAAAGCAAAAGTATCTTTTTCAGGGACTGGGAACATGCCTCAGATAGTAAGGTGTTTGCCACACAAACACTGAAACCCAAGTTGGGGTTCACGTGCCCAGATAAAAAGCCATGCATGAAGGCGCAGATCCAGCAGATAGAGCTGAAATCAGGCAGTTCACCAGATCTCGTTGGCCAGTCAGCCTAGCCGAGTCAGTGAACACTGGGCTCAGTGAGAGACGCTGCCTCAAGTACAATGGGAAGTGATTAGGGAAGATTTCCAACATTGGCTTCTAATCTCCACAAACACAAGCACATGCAGGCACCCACAACCACCTACGCGTGTTCAGACAAAGGAACACAGAGGGAGAGACAGAGAAAATGAGACAAACACAGAGAGAATCCTGGTCAATGAATTCTGTCCTCTTTTTATAATGAAATTATCAAAACCACTCTTTTGTCCCAGTCTGTCCTGAAGGACAGGGGTTGCACTTCTGGGAATTTCTGTTCCAACCACTGAAACTATCTCCAACCATGAAAATAGAGGGACGTCAATCATGCTTGAAGCAGAGCCACTTCACGACACAGGTGACCTAAGAGCCATCTCCTGCACTGTTCTAAAGAGACAACGGGTCCCTCATCTTGGTACAGGCACATACCCAGATTTAAATTGCTTTCTCTCTCTGTTGTTGGCAAGAATATCAGAATAAAACCAGCTGCAATTCACCAATTTTGTCTAATTGAGTTGGTGTTTATCACTTATACCAAGAAAGGCAAGGGGATGGCGTGCTTTGAAGTCCTGTTGTGCCTAGTCCTTCCCTGACAGAGGTTTTATAGGGTCTTCCCCCTGAGGCAATACTTCCAGGAAATGGGCTCAGGGTCCCCTCATCTAGGCGACTGAGGAGATCTCTCTGGTGTGTTCAGCATTCTGACACTATGCTAGAACACCATTTCCTCTGAAGTCCAAGGTTCAGAATCAAACAAGTGAGATAGATTTTAAAATAACACACACACATACAAACATGTATACACGCACATACATACCTGCACACATACACACATTCACAAATACACACACACACACATAGACACTTATGTACACACACTCAGATACACACATGCACACATACACTCTCTCAGAATGTCTTAATTCTATGATTTTGGGTTGGGCTGAATGTAGTCCTTGGGTTGCAGGTTGGATATGCGGGGATTCTGCCAATTAAAGGGCATCTTTTTCTCCACCTCTAATTCGCCTCTTCCCTCTCTCTGATCTATCTATTTTTCAGCTAAACTTAACACATTCATTTTCTAAATCATACTTTGTGAGGAACTAGAATACAATGTGTTTTATTGGAATATGAACATCATTTTACTCTGGCATCCCCTAAAGAGCCATGAAGGTAAGAAAACCTAAAGGGCCAGGCTCTGGTAAGGAGGAGGAGTTGAGACAACTCAAGGAGAGAGCATAAAAATGAAATGAAATAAACTAATAATATAATAATAATAAAACAATGATATCTCAACAAGAAGTTGTGTTGAAATTATTAAAATGTGTGTCTGAATTACTTCCCAATGGAAAAGGAGGCTTGGGCATACACCATGTTGTCTGAGTGGTTGAGCTACAACACTCTGTGCTCATGAAACCAAGCCCGGGAGTGCTTGTCGACTGTCCTGTAGGATCACCAAGGATCTGTCAGATGCCTTGCAAGATGAATTCCAAGTGTTCAAATGCCACCAGTGTTTGAGGAGCATGAGCAAAGGAAGCTCTGGAGCCACAATTAGGATGGCAAGCCAGACAGGTGCCAAAGCCTTCACAATCCACTCACAGTTGTTAACAGATGAGTAAATTCAGCAATGAAGAGCAAATTCTTCAAACCCACCAAGCTGACTGATTGAATCAAGATACTCAAAATTAATTGGAACAAACTGAAGCCGTCTTTCTGTTGCTTACTCGCCGGGTGATCTTAAGCAAGCTGCTTTACTGTCTAGAGTTTTATCTGAAAATGGGGGAGTAAGAGAGACATCCCACAGTTCTGTAGAGATTAGACAATAGTACTGGTGCCCAATATTCCAGGTGCAAATAATATTTATATTTGCAATGTTTTCAGTTACCTCTGGGGAAGTGCTAGGTCTGAGTGAAGACACTGTGACAGGAAGATTGTGGAGCAGCCCTGGGCAGGACGTGACAGTACCTAATATATTGCAGGGGCAGGAACTAAGGAAAACCGATAATGGTGGAGCTGAGAGATATGGCCCGGCAGTTAAAAGCACTTGCTGCTCTTGCAGAGGACCCACATGAAGTGACTCACAACTGCATGCAGCTTTAGAAGCGGGGGATCTGGTAGCCTCTGAAGCACCATTAGCATTCCCTGCTAACCTACAACCACTAATATAAAAAATTCAATGTAAAATAAGAATTTGTAGAAGATTAATCAGAACCCTAGAAAATGGAAAGAATTGGGCACACACACCCAAAAAACAAAAAAAAAAGCTGCAAACTGCACATTTCACAGCTAATTAGCCAATCTGTATAATTCAACACTCATCATACTATCAAGAATTTGAAGTTCATAATAATGGCTCGATTTTTGTGATCTTTTTACTGTATCCTTTGTTTTGTTTTAAGCTTCATTTCTTTTCCTTTCCTTTTTTAGCCTAAAGTTGACACTGTAGGGTAGGAGAAGATGAGAGACATAAAAGGGAGGAACCTGTTGAGACACTGAGAAGGGAAAATCACATTCTTAGGACTCTAGCTCTAAGCTGGGTCTGCCAAGCCAAGAGGCAAGCTGAGAAGTCTCCTGCAGAGTTTTCAAAGAAACCAGGCACAAAAACAATCTGCAAACAAGCAGGATGAGGTGTGAGAGTCATCATGCTGTGGCTAAGACTCTCTCTCACCTTTAGTTTATACACAGTAGTAGGAGCATGGCCAGCCCTGCTCACACTCACACACACACTCCATCTGTGTATTCCCACTGTTTTTCTTTTTTGCTCCATAAAGTAGTTTCCAGAAACTGTGCTCTGTCTAATATATTTTTAAATGAAAAGCATAATTTTAGCTTTCATATATATATATATATATATATATATATATATATGTGTGTGTGTGTGTGTGTGTGTGTGTGTGTGTGTGTGTGTGTATCTTTAAATGTGTCAGCAAGCACATGCAGTATGGGGCATTCTATAGAGCAGGCTGTGAACGTTGCTAAGGTTCCTAATAACATTTGAACCTTCTATTTCCTAATTATTCCCTACTTACTACTCCCTAGAATGAACCTATTAGTGTATTTTAGAGTATTAATATATCTTTTATTAGCAATTATGTTTCAGAACTGCTTTTCATATAAAAGCCTCACACTAACAGTGTCATCCCATTGATCTTACCTCAATGCGCTCCCTATGCCATTTCACATGGCTAATAACTTGCGAATATAACTTTACAGGTACATTTCGTACCGTTCTCTCCACTGATTGTAGACCTACCAGATCATTAAACACTGTGAAAGAACACAGGCTCCAGCCCTCTCTTTTAACAAGCCAGCCATGTGGAATCAAAGTCTAAACCCTCTTTCTTGTAATGATCTTGACGCTCCACCTCCACAATGCCAGGAGGTGAGATGTGGGCAGGGAGCACCTCCGAGAACTCTCTACAAATGATAATTAAAGCCTGGGTGGTGTTTCTAGCGTTGGCTTCCAGACGGTGTTTTAATCTTCCCTTTTCTTTCCCGTGTCATTGCAAGATCTTGTCAGTGCCATTAGCTAGCTAAACGGGGAGCTTGCCAGGGTCAACTGTTGAACAATGCAACAACGTGTTGCGCATACTTCCACACAAACGTAGCTAGTTCTAGTCCATGCCTGTTTCTCGCAATGCTAAAAGCAGCAAGCAGCTATCAACTGAGCAAAGAAAGCATGAAGGATGCTGCAAGTCTACAAAAAAAATTCCTGGTAGAATAAAGTGTAAGTAAAAGTTACAACTTTAAACAGAGCTACTTTGAATCCTACTAGTCCTTGGTGTAGCAATTCATTATTAGAGAGTTCAATAAAGCTAAAGATATTTGCCCTTGCTTTGGCCATTTGATACAATATTTATAAGTAAGAGAAAAATATGTTTGAATTGGCGTCTGTTCATTGAGAAAACAGAAGGCAATGATTATTAGGACCAATAAGAATTTAGTTGTCTCTCACTGAATTTACTGTAAGTTTACAACGCAGGTGTCACATGACTGCAAGATGAAAAGAAATCAGAACACACAGCTTAATATGAATTTCATTATTCCAGTAAGGTTAATACAAGGTGAAAAAAATGTTCAATAATTGTATTTTTTTATTAGACCCACAACTTATGCTTTCAAATATTTTTTTTTCCCATCAGAGACTCTTAGTAGATGTCTGCTTCCAAAGTCTTCACTCAAGACTCAGAGCCCACTGCCTTAATTCATGGACAGTTATAGTCATGATCTCTCCCTCACATGAACATAAGCATTCATGGGCTACATCCAAAAAGTCAGCAAGCTGGAGGTAACAACTTAGATGAGCTAGGCACTCAATTTCTTTTCCTCTTTCAGAGAGAATATGTGATCCTCAAAAAATAATGAAATGCAATATATCAACCTGTCTGCCTAGAGAAGTAAACTTGTTCAGAATAAATTAAGCCACCAGTATGGAGAGTTGAGATGCAAATGAACCAGCATGGCTGCATTACCAATTATATCCCCCTTTCACCTGGCGATAATCCTAAAGTGACAGTCACTCTCTTATTTGAGTGCTCCTGTAACCCTCTGAACACAGTGCTAGGACAGCTTTTCCTCAAATGTTGACTAGTCACTCCTTGGAATGAATTTTCCAACCTAGTAATTCTGGGTGTCCTGTAAGTAGAGAGCTTCTTTTTCAAATTCTAATAAACGCTTGCAAGTGAATGGTGTGTTAACTGATCATTAACATTTTTACTTAAAATATCTGTAACTATTATTCTATTTCTGTGGGTGTTTCACTGCATGTATGTCTGTGCAGAGCATGCATGCCTGGTGCTAGCAGAGTCCTAGAAAAGGGCTTTGGATCCCCTGAAACTGGAGTGGTGGTGTGAGCCTCCATGCTTGGGGGTGCTGGGAACTGAAACTAGATCCTCTGAAAGGGCAGCTGGTGGTTCAGTCTTAAATGAACTCATCTCTTCCTTTCTAAATTATGTTGTGCTGTTATAAATACTATTTCATTTTCAGATATCCTGAACGTCCGATCCACCATATAATGTTAGTAGTTGCTCATCCTTCAAAGATCATTTGAATTAGGACATCAACTAAGATGTTTTTTTTTTCTCCAATTGCTCCACTCTCCTCCTCCTGTGAATACCTAAGCACGTGAAAAGCATTTTTATTTCAAAACCATTAGTACTTACTTTCTAGTTATATGTGTAATGCTCTTCTTTTTCCTCACACACCATTGGGTAAAATTCCTAAGGGGAGGGGCAACATTCCACTAGGTTCTAATGCCAGCAGGAGCTACCTGCATCACAGAAGTTCAATTCAGTGCAACTTCATCCAAATGATTTGCCACAAAATATGATTTAAGATTATTAAAAATAGATTAATGTTTCAGAAAATAAATAAGACATATTCATTTTGTTAATAAAATCTGACTTTTCAAATAAAATTTAAAATGTCTAAAATAAAAGATATTTTACCTAAAGGCTAAGTATGGAACACATTAGTTTATAAACATCTAGTACGGAAAGAAATAAAATCTTAAAGGAATAAAAATTTGTAGAAGCTGCAACTATCCTATGAAAAACACAAACACCAGGGACTCTTCTGTGGAAGAGGTGTGACTTCTCCTATTTTCTGGTTCTACAACATTAGCACAAGTAAACTGCCTTTAGGGGCTCCCTACAAACCAGGCACTTTATGTTCTCCTTAGGTCCATGAGAAGAAAAGATTTTGAAGGCTTCCTCTGGAGTCTCAGGTGCTAAACAGAGAAGCAGAAGGGAGTAAAAGGAAGGATGAGGTTCTACTGAAAGACCTTCAGGGCAAACAGTGAAATTTAGATTTGATGGAGATGAAAAGATACAGGTTTTATATATTCAGAATGACATTATCAAATAGTATTAAGGTGCACTCAGAAAACACTAGGGTCTAGATCAGAGCTAAGGGAATAAGAGAGGCTCTATGGGGCGCTAGGCAACAGACAGTTGAGGCCCATTTAGGACAATAAAAGTTCAATGCAGACTTGTAGGGGTGCCTGCGACAGCCTAAGAGAATGCTGACTAGAGCTCCAAGAGCAAACAAGGAGAAAGAATGGAGAAAGCATAGAGCTGACTAACAAGAAATGTACAATGGCATAAACAATTGATAGGAAGTTTGCAGGGAAACCAATGTGATCCCACATGGATGTGACATGGGAAACAGTGGACACAAGATGAATTGGAACATGTTTTAGCTATTGTTTATGGTGGTGATAAGATACCATGACCAAAAGCAACATATGGAAGAAAGTTTATTTGGGCGTAGAGTTCCAAAGGAAGAGTCCATAAGGCAGGAAAGACATGACAGCCAAGAGGCAGCCACGGAAACAGTAGCAGGAACAGGAGGAGCAAAGACAATGCAGAGAGAGGGAACTGGAAATGGGACAAGGTTCTAAACTCTCAAAGCAGACCCCCAGTGACTTTCTTCATACAGCAAAGAGACACCTTCAAAAGGTTCCCTAATGTCACAAGCAACACCATGAACTGAAGACCAAGGGATCAGACACATGAGCCTATGGGGCTATTTCTTACTCAAACCACCATGGACCTTTAGTCTTACTAGGCATGTTATTTTCCAGAAAAGTGGAGCCAGACTTCAACTTTCTGAGTCGGGAAAAAAAAAAAAAACCATAAACAAATCTTTCCTTTGTCTTTGGTGATAATGCTCTTAGGAAGAACTCTCCAGACACTGTTCATCCTGCCCTTTATCCTCTGGAACTCTTCTTTATTCTTATGTGCCACATTCTGTTTACTTTCTAAGGTTTCAGTTATATAGATTGAGTCAAGTTCTGCTTCCAAATCTAAATGAAATCACATTAATTATCACATACCTAGGATTGTTATAAGTGGTTCAGAATTGAAAACAAAGAATCCAAAGCTCCTCACATGTTCACAGTGAACACAGACACTGTTCTTCATAGGTGCTGTGAACGAGACCTTGTCACTTCAGAACCAGTTGTTTCTGGGTTGGTTATGAATCATTTTTTCCAAGTCCAACAGAATTTTTAATAAAGAAAAAAGAGTCACTTCTCTTTGAAGATATAAAGTCTGATTTGAGTCCCAGTTACTTAGAAACAAATGAAAATGTGTCACCGCTGCTGCATGGACAGCAGCTGGGCTTGTGATTAGGATCCTCGCTCAGCCCTCACGTCCTGGTCTTTGACATGTTAACCAACTATTTAGACCTTGTGGAGTGCATTCCCTGACATACATTTCACGTACAGTCTTGCCTGGCCTGTGATCACCTGTGTGCTTCAAGTGCATCAGAGCAGCCAGAGTCCTCGTACTGCCCCTAATTTAGCAAGTTTAATTATCCTACCCTTCAGCAAACATTTACACTGCAGAATTCCAGGTTAGCTTGCAATTGCTTTGACCTGATTTAATCCTAAGCTTTCTAACATCTCTGCATTGAACCTGTTGTCACATTCTAGTAGGATTAAGATCTGCCGATCTGATATGAACGACTCCATTAAAGTTAGTTTTTATTTTTTCAATAAAACTTTAAAAAATATTTTTATTATCATGTGTAGGTGTGTTGGTAGGGGCATATATGTCATGGATCCTTCATGGAGGTCAGAGGACAATTTCATGGAGTCGTTCTCTTTTTTTCACCTTTATGTGGATTCTAGAGATCAAATTCAGTCAGCCAGGCTTGCAAAGTATTGCTAAAATCCCCCAAGTAGATACATAAATAGTGCCTACCATCTAACCCTCTTTCTAAGTCACCACGACAAACAAAAGTATGATTCCACTAAAGTTCACTCAGGGGACCAATGAGTTCATTAGACTTGCTCACAGAGCAATAGGTGAAGTGTTACAGGTAGGATTATCAGTTGCTTTAATGTAGCCACACTGGAAAGTTTGCACCTTGCAGGGGTGATGACATCCCCATGGCTGTGTACAGGGAGACCCTTCCCCCATCCATCCCCACCTATATATTCTAACCCCTCTCAGACCCCGAAGTTACATGAAATTAGGGCAGAATGGTATACAATTGGTTGGTAGGGAGAGTTGGATATGCAGGTATGGGTCGCATAACCCTCTGTACTCCTTCAATGAGAAGGAAAGTAAACAGTAAGCCTGGGTTTGATGATCTTTGGCAAGCACAAACAGCTGGACTCCTGAAGATGGCTGGATTTTGTAGAGGCCTAAAAAATATGAGCCTATTTCAACCTTTTTTTTTTATTAATTTATAAAAGTTTCCACTTCCGCCCTTCCTCCCAATACCCTCTCACTATCCCACTCTCTCTCTCCTCCTCCCTCTCCAGCCCTAAGAACAGTCAGGGTTTCCTGCCCTGTGGGAAGTTCAAATTCCTTCCCCCTCCCTCCAGGTCTAGGAAGGTGAGCATCCAAACAGACTAGGATCCCAAAAAGCCAGTACATGCAGAGGAAACAAGTCCCAGTGCCATTATCAATGGCTTCTCAGACAGTCCCCGTGCCAGCCACATTCAGAGAATCCGGCCACATTCAGAGAATCCAGTTTGATCACGTGCTCCTTCAGTCCCAGTCCAGCTGGCCTTGATGAACTCTCATTAGATCAGTCCCCTTGTATCAGTGGGTGAAAGCACTCCTCACGGTCATGCCTTCCTTGTTCATGTTCTCCCTCTTTTTGCTCCTCATTTGGACCTAGGGGGCTCAGTCCAGTGCTCCAGTGTGGGTCTCTGTCTCAATCTCCATCCATCGTCAGATGAAGGTTCCCTCTGATCCTGCCTTCCTTGCTCACATTCTCCCTCCTTCTGCTTCTCATTTGGACCTAGGGAGTTAAGTTCAGTGTTACAATTTGGGTCTCTGTCTCTATCTCCATCCATCGCCAGATGAAGGTTCTATGGTGATATGCAAAATATTTATCAGTATGGTTATGGGCCACGGCCAGTTCAGGCACCCTCTCCTCTGCTGTGCAGGGAACAATCTGGGGATCTCTCCGTGGACCTGGGAACCCCTCTAGAATCAACTCTCTTGTAAACCCTAAAATGGCTCCCTTAGTTGAGATATATACATCCCTGCTCCCATATCCATCCTTCCTCCCTCCCCCCCCATCCCAATCCCCCAAGCTTTCCCCAATCGTCCCCTACTCCCTTCCTCTAACCCTCTCCCCTTCCATCCACCCCCTCCACCCCCGTGCACCCTAAGTTGACTGGCACTCTTGTCTACTTCCAATATCCAGGAGGATAACTACATAATTTTCTTCAGGTTCACCTTCTTATTTAGCTTCTCTAGGATCACAAATAATAGGCTCAAAGACTTTTAATTATGGCTAGAATCCACTAATAAGTGGGTACATACCATATTCCTTTTTTTGGGTCTGGGTTACCTCACTCAGTAAAGCGTTTTCTATTTCCATCCATTTGCATGCAAAATTCAAGATGTCATTGCTTTTTACCGCTGAGTAAAACTCTAATGTATATATGTTCCACACCTTCTTTAACGATTCTTCTATTGAGGGGCACCTAGGTTGTTTCCTGGTTCTGGCTATTACAAATAGTGCTGCTATGAACATAGTTGAACAAATGCTTTTGTGGTATGATAGGGCATCTCTTGGGTATATTCCCAAGAGTGGAATTGCTGGGTCCTGAGGGAGGTTGACTCCCAGTTTCCTGAGAAACTGCCACACTGATTCCCACAGTGGCTGCACAAGTTTGCATTCCCACCAACAATGGATGAGTGTTCCCCTCACTTCACATCCTATCCAGCATAGGCTATCATTGGTGGTTTTGAGTTTAGCTAATCTGACCAGTGTAAAATGGTATCTCATAGTTGTTTTGATTTGAATTTCCCTGATCACTAAGGATGCCGAGCATGACCTTAAGTGTCTTTTAGCCATTCAAAGTTCTTCTGCTGAGAATTCTCTGTTCAGATCGGTACCCCATTTTTTAATTGAGTTAATTAGAGTTTTAGTGTCTAGTTTCTTGAGTTCTTTGTATTCTTTATTACTATGCCCCTACCATGAATAGAGGTGTTTTTGTTGAAGCTGGTCCCCGACAAGATTTTGGCTTGGAGAATAGTCTTGTCACTTCCTTGACCCTAGTCTAGATCTTTCGCACACACACGCACACACACACACACACACACACACACACACACACACACACACCAAATTCTTTAGGAGTCTAGCATATATTGTGGCTTGGACTTTCCAAGTCAGAGACAAAGACAGCTGCATAATCAAGCTGTAAAAATATTAACATATCCTAAAATAAAAGACCCCCTATTTCTAAGAGAACCATGCTATGATATTCATGTCCTACAATTTGCAGTACAATCTTGCAGGATCAAACCCCATAGTGTTTTGGTATGTTATTCTGACACGGTCTGTAATCTCTATACCTTTCTACCCCCATCCAGTCTATTTTTCCCATGTTTGCGTGTCCATGCTCTTGCATACTCTGTTATATGCACTCTTCTTATTTGTTCCTTGGTCACGCAAGTCAGTCTTGCTTCTGTGGAAGCTTGGAGAAGTCATAAATTAGAGGGGCTACTTACCCAAATCTTCTTTCTGTGAGTACTACATTTCAAATAAAATTTTTCATTCATTTTTTAATGAAATTGTTTATGTTCCTCACTAAGAACATCTGAGCAACTAAAATGATTGTATAACTAGATTTAGGAGTAGAGAAAGGCACCTGTTTGAGGTCAATAATCCCAACTATAGAATGAAAATTATGCATATATTATTTAGTATAATTTTTTAAATTCCTATAATTCTGAAGCTATTCATGCAGTGGACCTGTGATATTCGGTCAGTCACTCCTCGCTAAGGGAAGATTGATAAGGTTTCCAGAGGAAAAGCCTGCCTGTGGTTCTCAGTTGTAATGATATTCTGTGGATCTTATACCATTCTTGTGTGTTAAAAAGTCCACTATCGGGCATTTCTTATAACTGTACCCTTAACCTCAATGCTCCCTTTATAAAAATTATTAATTACCAGGCTCATGCCTGTAATCCCAACATTCAGAAACTAAAAAAGGAAGATTGAGTTTGAGGCAGCCTTAACTATATAGTAAGTTTCCAGGATAATCTAAATTATAGTTTGAAACTTCTCAAAAGATAATCCAAAATGGAATAAAATCCTCAATGTTATAAGTACTTAAGATAAGGTATAGTTAGGTAGCCATTCACAAAACTCATTTCATCTTTCCCTTAAGTCCAGGACTAGATACCACTTCATAATATGTTTCTGACATATGTGTAGCAATTTGACTGTTCTACAGCTAGGATAAGGCAGAACCATGAATATTCTTTTTCACAAAATGAGCCTTAGACTTTTTGACTATCTGAATGGGAGATAATCTTAACATTTACCATAGGAATCATGGAAAGAAGACAAAAAATGACAAGAATAAAGGATCCCAACATTTCTATATCAGCTGGAGAAGAAGAATCTTCCCACTTGGAATAAGGAAAGGAAAAAGCCCCCTCTGAGCTAATTCACTGAAATGTGTAGGTTTATTTATCACAGTACCTATGAATAGTGTAGTTAACCAGGCTCCCTACTATTTAGATCTAGAAATACTTGATGTCTTCTCACTGTATTTATAAGTTGGGTATTTGTACTTCACTTCTTTGTCTCCTACGCATTTCATTCCATTTGTCTGGGTTTTATTTTCAAAGTGCTATTTGGTTTTCTCTTATTTTCTTTCCAAGACATAGATGTCTTCACCCTAGTTATCTAAGAACAAGAATTTGTGTGTATTTTGTCTCCCTACTCCTAACTCTGCAGCATAGAAGATGTATGAAGTAGACTGAAGCAAACGATACATGACCAACCTGGGTTCTCACACTTTTCGTGATGATGTACTGTGGCAAGTCCAGACTAAAGCAGTTCTCCTGGAGACAGATCAGCAATGAATATCAGTCCTCTAAATCAAATTTCACTGTGGAAAGTGGGCCTCGGAACCTGCCCCATCTAACAGCTAAAAGATTTTGGGACATGGCTGTCTATGGGAGGTGGTTCCACCTGCACAGGACTTGGCTGTCTGTGGAGGCGGTAGCTAGAAAGACACCCCAGCTGTTAGGCTCCTTACCACTCAGATTCTTTCTGATCTCATCTGCTCTATCCTCTGGGACTCACAAGTAGATTTTAATTGTACTTATTGTGGTAGATATTTTTCCTCTGGGCCCTATTACTGTTTAGAAGTAAGATATGTTATAAATGTTTTGCTAACACCTTTCTCTTTATGTTTATACAAGTTACATTTGATCAGGATAAAAAAAATAAATGCTTCGAATCCATCATCTTCCATGGCCATCCATTCTTAGATTGTCACAACGTAAGCTGTTGCAAAAGATAAAGAAGAGGGTTTTTTTTTTGTTGTTTTTTTTTGTGTTTTTTTTTTTTTTTGGAGGGGAGGGTTGCTTGTTTGCTTTTGCAACTGAGAACTAGTTCCCATCCCTTTTCTATCATTAAGGCTAAAGAATATTATTCAATGAGTACTTACTAATCTATGCTTAACATAATCGCTATGTATGGCATTACTCCTGACTTTAGCTATAAACAAAGAAGGTTTATCCCCTACCTGGGTGCAATACCAAGCCTAGTCAAATATAATACAAAAAGAATGAGAGAGGAGTTAAATTTTTGTTATTCTTGCCAAAAACTATACTTTCCCAAGACTATCTGATCTTAAAACATATTTCTGCTTAACATTATCAAGAGTTTAAAGCAACTAAAGATTACATTTGGACTCTGTGTTTGTGGCTCACAAGAGGTGTTATATGTTGGAATATATTTAACCACATTTCCCTCAAAAGATTTGTACTGTTAGTAAAGAAACCTTATTTTTCTTAAATGACCACAGCACCAAGCTAAGAGTCAGCTTTCAACAAGGCTTTGTTAACAGATGTCAACAAATACGTCTATGGCCAGGATGCTTGGGCCTGTTCCTGCTGAGGTTAGCGACATCAGCTCTTTGCTGGTACCTTTTACGTCTCATGGGGGAGTCATGCAAAGAACCATAGTGACCGTGAAAAAGATTCCATTTACTCTAACAGAAGTCTCTCCAATAAACCCGTTGTTTTCAACTCAGACTCAAATCTCCATAGATGTCAGTATTACAATCATAATTTAACTCCCAGAAATTATTTCTAGGCATATCCTCAAACTCACACTGAAGGGGTAGGGGGACAGCCAGATAAGCTTATACACCTACCCAAATTTCAAGAGATGTGACTGTACAGGTGCATTCATCAATCACCCTCTAGAAAATAATGAGAAGAGCAAAAGTCTTTGGGAAATCAATATAAAGGTGAGTGGGTGCATAGAAGACAGATGGGAGGCTTAAAAATAAGGGTTTCATTGAGAGGACATTCTTGCTCTAGATACTATTTGAAGTACGAACTATTACTGGATGTTTTTAAAATATCAAGTTTTACAAAAAGAATGCTGACTATCACTTCCATAAAGCCTTTGGCACTGACCTGCCTAATCATGGTCTTATTCACAGCCAGCTTTTCCTGATGTATGTGTAATTAGAACTTGGCAAGCAAGGACCAGGAAACACAAATTTCCTCAGAAAACATGCATTTTTGTCAAGCAAACATTTTATTTAGATTTCTATTTTGTAGTTCTATAATGAGGAGATGTTTCTAGATTGCTGTCAAATGTCTTAAAAAGAAACACATATACACACAACCTTCCAGCATAATTTGAAGCATTTAAGTTTTTGTAAGGCAGCAAAATTATAAGTGGCTTAAATGGTAACTATATCAAGTAGAGAGGGGCCTTTGTAACTCGACGATTTTTACTATCATCCGTGTTTTAAAAAAGGAAAATCCTGATAAAATAATATCCATGAATTATCATTTTAACAGAGAAACAACCATCACCATCTTCAGTAAGACTGAAAAATAATATGATCCATTGTTTATTGCCTCACACATTTTTTGAGGAAGAAGTTGGTAGAATCAACAACCTATTTCATAATCATTAAAGGTAATTAATAGTGAAAAAGCAAATGCTCCAACTTTTCAGTCAAGTTTCCACTAATCTACACAGTTTTCACAAATATTAAAATCTGAAGCGATGTTATGTTAAACATTAGTGCTGGTTTTAACTGTCAATGTGAAACAACATCAACTAGAAGAGAGATGGAAGAGATTGTCTAGATCAGGTCAGACTATGGGCATGCCTGTTGGTTTGGGAAGTCCCACCCTGAATCTGTGTGGCGTTATTCCATAGGATGACTTCTGTACTGTGTAAAAGAGAAAGGCAGCTGGGAGCAGGCAAACAAAAGTGTGTTCATATTCTTTGCTCCTGACACTAGTTATGTGACCAGCTGCTTGACTTCCCCCAAATGGTGGATTAATAGAAATTGTAAGCTTAATAAACACTTCCATCCCAAAATTGCTTTTGATCAAGGTGTTTCCTCACAGAAAGAAAAAGAAAGAAGCCATTTAACTGTTTTGTGACACCTACTATGGTCGTCCAAAAAGTATAATACATCCCATTAATGCAAGTGTAGAATATTCAAAACTGAGACACTAAGAAATAAATAAGAGGGTAACAGTAACAATTCTTTTCTTGTTGTGTGGATTTTGTATTTATTGGCTAGTCTCATTTGCTAATAGACAATAGTATATACATATTCTCATTACTGCCATATTGGAAAACCTACCACATTCTTAGTCATTTGTTGTGTTTTTTTGTTTTAATTTTTTAATTGAAAATAGATTCTTCTGCCATATGATAGATCCTGACCAGAATTTTCCCTCCCTCCACGCTTCGCAGCTTTTGTTGACCTCCTTCTCCCCTAGATCCACCCCCTCCTCTGCTTCCTAGTTCGAAAGGAACAGACTTCCAAGAGGCAATAACCAAATACTATAAAGAAAGAAACAACAAGACAAGGCAAATGTTTTCATATTGAGGCTGGACAAGGCATCCCAATAGGAGGCAAAGACTCCCAAGAACAAGCAAAAAAGTCAGACACACCTGCTCCCACTTTTAGGAGTCCCACAAAAATACCAAGCTAACAGCTATAGCATATGCACAGAGTAAGCCTTTTGCTTACCGCTCAGTCTTAGTGAGCCCATATGCTCCCTGCTTAGTTGATTCTGATGTCCTCCATCCTTCTGACTCCTATAATCTTCTCATTCTGTCTTCTATGAGGTTCCCCCAAGGCTACGAGTGGAGGGTCTCTACAAAGACCTAGAATTTAGATTTTGCAATGTATCAGATAGTTAAGATTTTATGGCAAGGACTATATAATGAATAAATGTAATGAGATTTTCCAGGTAGAAACGAACAGTACTCCTCAGATGTTTCTGTAAACATAACCAAAATGTGCTGGCTGTGAGATATGGCCTTAAAAGCCTTTGAGATTTCACCAACATTCTTACAAGCAAGGCTGCTACAAGAGCTACATGGAACTAGGGGACAACATGGGAATACGTCTCTACATCATTCATAATCCCATTCCCCCAGGCCCAGGGCTAACACACCGTAGAATGTAAGTGTGGATGGATGCTCTAAAAGCAAATCTTTCTACACTAAGCTTCAAGGTTCTATTATGGGAAGTGGTAAGAGAGGCTCAAGTTTATTTTAGACATAAGTTTGGTCTGATTTCTCCTGAAGTGGTACCCTGATACCCATTAATGGCTTTGTCTTGGGAATGAAACAACCTTTAGCATTCAAATGAACAGAAAAATTCATGAAAGTAGAAGATACAGCTTTGTGGACCCTTGAGCTACAGACCGAACCTGATGACAAAAATGTGAGGTCGGGTAAACCACAAAGCTCACACTCACAACGTCAGCAGCTGTAAGGGAGGAAATAAAGGAATTCAGTGTGCAAATTATTGCTGAAAGTACAGCTTTTTTCAGTCTTATGTCAGCAACCATTCCCAGAGCATAAAGAGAATGTTGTGGATGCAAAGTGACTCACCCCTGTGTGTAGCTCACTCCTGTGGAGGCTGGCTTAGCTTAGTTTGCCTATGCTTGGCACACCTTCTCACTACACACAATGCATGCTGACTCACTCTTTTTATTATTCATTTTTTGTTCAGTATATTTTAACCATGTTTTCTCCTCCAAATTCTCCAAGATTCTCCCCCCCTACCTACACATCCAACTTCATGATCTCTCTCTCTCCCTCCGAAAAAGAAGAAAATAAAACCAAATAACTACAACAGAAGTCAATAATACAAAATCCCCCCCAATCAAAACAGAAAAACAATTGGAGCCCATTTCGTGTTAGTCAGCTACTCTTAGGCATGGGGCCTGTGGGGCCTGTCCATGAGTGGCTGATGTACTCAGTGATGCTCCACTGGAGAAAATTGGCTTTCCTATCACCATTAGGCATCAATTGCAAATAGTTTCCTGGTTAGGAGTGGGACTCTGTATCCACTTCCCCTGCTCAATGGTGGGAATTAGACTGATGCAAACCTGTTCATACCCTGTGCATGTTGTCATGGTCTCTGATTTCATATGTGCATCACTGTTTTCTTGGAGTCAGTCATCTCCTCTGGCTCTTACAATCTTTCCACCTCCTCTTCCGCAGAGATCCCTCAACCTCGAGGGAAGGGATTTGAGAACATCTCATTTAGGATTGAGTGCTCCCAAATCTTTCATGCTCTGTACATTGTTCAGTTTTGGCTCTCTGTGTTAATTATCATGTGCTGCAAAAAAGAAGTTTCCCTGATGAGGGAGAATTTATATCTAACAGTGTTAAGGTGGTTAAGAACTTCAGAATAGATATGTAATGGGAAACCTTCTATTGCTCTGCTTAGAAAACATAACAATAGAATAATTTCGAATGATAGTGCTCTCTTGTAAGCTAAGATCACAAAATGGCAGCCTGGTGACTAGGTCCTTCTGTTTGTAATTACAACACAACACGGTCAGAAGGAATGAATCCCACCTCACCAAGAATGAGAGCCCAGCTGATTTAGGTAAATCTCTGTCATAGTGTTGCCCTAAAACAATTTTATAGGAAAGTAAAAATGTGGGCATTATTTTTCTGAACATCATCACAAGACTGACGAGGGAGTCCCCTCGATATGATATGAATATGTTTCATTACAATTATTTAATTAAAAAAAAGAGTTTCTTTGGCCTATGGCAGAGCAGAATATACCTAGGCAGGAAAAGCAAACAGAACACAAAGAGGCAGAAGGCAGAGTCAGGCAGTCGCCATGTAGCTGTCCAAGAAGCAAGATGTGAGGTAACAAATCACGAGCCTTGTGGCAAAATATAAAATAATAGAAATGGGTTAATTTAAAATAAGAAACCTGAACTAATAGGCCAAAGAGTATGTAACTAATATTAAGCTGCAGAGTGGTTATTTCAAAAGTAGCTTTGGGAACAGACAGACAGAGAAAAACCAGTCTGGGGAACCAGCAGGACAGAGGCCACTTCTAGCTACACAGAACCAAAGCATATTTTATTCAAATAAAAATAGAAAAAAATCGTATGCTGCCCTAAAAGTAAAATGAAGTACTATATATTTTTTTCAAAGTTTATTAAAATATAAAAGTTTCCATTTTCACCCCTCCTCCCAACACCCTCCCACTTCCCCCACTCCCTCTCCTCTTCCCTCTTCATCCCTAAGAGCAGTCAGGGTTTCCTGCCCTGTGGGTAGTTCAAGTTCCTCCCCGCTCCCTCCAGGACCAGGAAGGTGAGTATCTAATCAGACTGGATCCCCAAAATTCCAGAATATGCAGAGGAAACAAGTCCCAGAGTCATTGTCAATGGATTTTTAGAAAGACTTCGGGCCAGCCACATTCAAAGAATCCAGCCTCCTCCAGAGAATCTGGTTGGATCAAGCGCTCCTTCAGTCCCAGTCAACTGGCCTTGGTGAACTCTCATTAGATCAGTCGCCTTGTATCAGTGGGTGATCACTCCCCTTGCGGTTCTGATTTGCTTTTTCATGTTCTTCCTCCTTCTGCTCCTCCTTTGGACCTTGGGGGGCTCAGTCCGGTGCTCCAATGTGGGTCTCCGTCTGCATCGCCATCCATCGCCGGATGAAGGTTCCCTCTGATCTTGCCCTCCCTGCTCACGTTCTTCTTCCTGCTGCTTCTCGGTTGGACCTAGGGAGTTAAGTCCAGTGTTCCAACGTGGGACCCCATCTTTATCTCCATCTATTGCCAGATGAAGGATCTCTCTGGGAAGAGCTCCTCAGCAGTGCAACAGGGCTAGCTGGTCTTCCCAGGACCCTATATATTTTTTTAAAATGTGCACACATACATGCTTAAGCTGAATAAGTTCTTTGAAGTCTTTTGTAGTTTCATGTAGATTCAGGATTGTTTTTGTTTCTGTGAAACGATTACTTGAATTTAGTAGGGATTGCACCGAGTCTGACGACTGCTTATGGTGTTACACATTTTCTAACAATGTAAATCTTTCATTCCATGAATACAGGACAGCTTTCTGTTGGTTTTGTATTTATTAACTTCTCTCATCAATAGAAGGCATAGGTGACTGCACATCACAATATGACTTCTATCTTTGCTTCTGAGATGGAGGTATTCACTTCCCCATCTGAAATTACAAAGCTATAGTGATCAAAATCACGGTAACATCATGAAAACAGAAGAGAATACTAACATTTACACAGTCAACTGAATCTGAAAAACATCAAAAATATCAATGAGGAACGGAATATAGCTTCAATAAATAGCTAAGTAGCTGGAAAAAAACAATATACAGAAGCAACCGAAGTGTTTGTTGAGATAGGAATAAATATAGAAAATATAGGAAGATATTGCTATCTGTAGCAACATAGTTGAAATTGAAGGTGCTTAACTTCCTTTAGGTGCAGAAGTCAGACAGAGACAAATACTGAGGGATCTCACTTGTATGTGCACTTTGTAAAATTTATAAAGATTTTAAGCAGTGGGTAGTTAGCAGGTTAGTAGTGGGTAGTAAGTTTTGAAAGTAAGGGAAGGGTGATGGCGGTCAAAAGGAACAAACTTTCAGCCACAGAGTAAGTTGGAGAGTCTTAATGTGAATGATGTTGACTTAGTTAAAAATAAAGTATTATATACTTGTGCTTGAAAGCAGATCTGCTACACCTGCCACAGAAACAGGGAATTGAATTGATGAAGTACTAGCTTGATTGTGAGCAGCAAGATATGATTAGCAAGATATCATACTGTCTAACTTAAAAATATACAACCTTATTTATTCTCTCCCTATGTCTCTCTCTTGTGCTCACTCATTTAGTATATGTGTGTGTGTGTGTGTGTGTGTGTGTGTGGGGGGAGAGAGAGAGAGAGAGAGAGAGAGAGAGAGAGAGAGTGTACAAGTGCACACGTGTCATAGCATATGTTTGAAGGTCAGAGGACAGGGCTTTTAGAAGTTGATTGTTTCCTGTGACCTTGTGTAGGGCAATGTGGGTATCAAACATAGCTTCTTGGGCTTGTTCACAAAAGTCTCTACACTCTGAGCCATATCACCAGCACAAATATATATAGTTTCTATTTATCAATCATACTTCAATTAAAAAAACACTTTAGATAACTTTTTAGTAGAATATTTCAGACAAGGTAGAAATACTACCTTTAAAATATATAGAGGATGAGACACGGATATGCTAGGCTAGAAGGACATATCTGTCTCTGGTTTGCCTTTGCTTCCTTGACGTTTATGTGATAGCTTAGGTGGGCAATCATCTGCACCTATATAGTGGCAGGGGTCTCATGAAATATATGGTAGATGAAAGAGAGCAAAGAGAAAAGGAGCCAGAAACCTTGGTGTGACAGCAAGAACAAATGGGAAACCGGCTTCATGAACAAAGTACTGGCCACTTAACAAACCATTACAAGGCTTCCATCACTGCAGTCAGAGACTTTCTAAATAACCAGGGCATTTACAGAATTTTGTTATGTAAGTATTGATGTTTGGTGATGGAGATCGGTGGTAGAGCATTTTCCTGGCATGCAGAAGACACGCACTATGTGAAGGGCTCAGTATGTGCTGCCTCACTTTTCTGAAGCCAATTTTAATTTAGCATTTTAAGTTCATTTTTGCAGAATGTCTTCTCTTTATAATTATTATATCCTCTTTAATTTTACTTTTTTTCTAAATTTATTTATAGAAACATTCAGGGCTGTAATTTACCTATTATTTGACCGGTATTGGTAATAACCCTCTAATTTTCAAAGCAATGCTTTTCATTTGTTGATTTTTTTTTCTGTTCTGTCAACACATGGTATCTTCACAAGTGTATTTTCCATAGATAGGGTTGTTTTGTGTTAGTTAATTTAGAGTAGAATACTCAAAGTTATTACTTCTTTATTTTTGAGGTTATAATTTTATTACATTATGTCCCCCTTCCATTTCCTGCCTCCAAACCCTTCCATGTCTCCCTCCCCACTCTCCTTCAGAATGATAGCCTCTCTTTCCACTGAATGTCATTATATGCATACATGCATATTTAACTACATATATTTCTAAATATAACCTGTTGAGTCCATATAACGCTACTTGTATGTATGTTTTCAGGGCTAACCATTTGGCACTGGACAAGCAATGTGCTCCTTCCTGGGTAAGATCACCTATCCTGCTCCCAGCTTTCCTACCTTGTCTGTGGTTCTTCGGGTAGGATTGAGGCTTCATGAGCTTTTTTCTGTCCAGTTTGGGATTTCATTGGTGTTAACCCTGTCCTGCTCCCGTTGTTACTTATACCAAAACAAGCAAATGAAAATGTGGCGAGGACATGCATACCATGCCATACATGTGGGAGATAGACAACAACGTGAAGGAGTCCATTCTTTCCTGCTCCCAAGTGGGATCTTGGACTCTAACTCAGGTCATCTGGCTTGTGGCAAGCATGCCTATCCACTGATCCATCTCATTTACCCTCACTTTTTTTCTTTACTAACTCAATTTACCTTAAATTTGAAAATGTAACCTCTTCGATGGCTTCTTTGTGGAATCAAAATGACCTTTTTGTTCTTTCAGAAATTGCAAGCTTATTTTGTAAAACTTGTAAGGATTTATAACAAGAATATAGTTTTGTGCTTCTGGGTGCTGAGTCTAATATATTTCTATTAACCTAACATCATTAATTCTCCCACTCAGATCTGCCATGGCCTCATTTAACGTGTGACTCTTTTATGGTGAAGATGGCTCGTGTGCTAACCTTCTCTCAGCCATAATTGAGCTGCTTGTCCCTCCTTGATTTCTAACATTTATTTCCATTTATTATTCACATGAAGTTATGTGAATTTTCCGGCTATTATAACTGTGTATAAAATTTGACTTTCAGTCTTCCTTTTTCAATCTTTAAATATTCTTCCCATGATCTTACCATTAGCATCTTGCTTTGACCTTGGTAGACTTTATTTAATGTATATTTGTTCCTCAGTCTTAAATTTTTTGGGGGGTAAAGAATTCATACAGCTATTGAAAATATATATTTAAAATTTTCGTGTCACATAATTTTCAAAATTAAAATATTTATTTTTTAAAGAACTGTTTTATTAATTTTATTTTTGCACTGACTTCTGTTAAGTCCCTGTCTTCTGTGCGTTGCTCTGTTTTCTCTTTATTGCTCTTTCATAAGGATATGTATTCTTTATCTGATTATACTATAAATTACATTTTTCAAAAAAGTTAGGTCTGTGGTTATAGTTGTGTGTAATAACAGTTCAGTAACTACACTGACAGCCACAAGTTTGAGAGATTTTTTAATATTAAATTTCTTTTTTCTTTTTTATTAAAAATTTTCACCTCTTCCCCTCCTTCCATTTCCCTCCCACTCCCCCCACTCCCCCTCCCCTCTCCTTCTCCAGTCCAAAGAGAAGACAGGGTACCCTGCCCTGCGGAAAGATCAAGACCCTCCCTGCTCCATCCAGGTCTAGGAAGGTGTGCATCCAAATAGACTAGGATTCCAAAAAGCCGGTACATGCAGTGGAATCAAATCCCATTGCCATTATCATTGGCTTCTCAGTAGAAGAATGAAAATCGATCCATATCTATCACCGTGCACAAAACTCAAGTCCAAATGGATTAAAGACCTCAATATAAATCTGACCACACTGAACCTGATAGAAGAGAAAGTGGGAAGTAGTCTGCAACACATGGGCACAGGAGACCACTACCTACATATAACCCCAATAGCACAGACAATAAGAGCAACAAAGAATAAATGGGACTTCATGGAACTGACAATCTTCTGTAAAGCAAAGGACACTGTCATTAAGACAAAAAGGCAACCTACTGACTGGGAGAAGATCTTCACCAACCCCACATCAGACAAAGACCTGATCTCAAAAATAAATAAAAAATTCAAGAAACTAGACATTGAAATTTTGAATAACACAATTAAAAAATGGGGTACTGAACTGAATAGAGAATTCTCAACAGAACAAGTTCAAATGGCCAAAAGATACTTACGGTCATACTCAACCTCCTTAGCAATCAGGAAAATGTAAATCAAAACAACTTTGAGATACCATCTTAGACCTGTCAGAATGGCTAAGATCAAAAACACCAAGGATAACCCATGCTTGAGAGGTATTTTTAAGGGAAACAAAAGAAACAAACATATTTCCAAACCTTAATGATTGGTTATAAATTAGCATTTGTTTAACTGCTTCTCTCTCTCTCTCTCTCTCTCTCTCTCTCTCTCTCTATATATATATATATATATATATATATATATACATATATATATGTGTGTGTGTGTGTGTGTGTGTGTGTGTGTGTGTGTGTCTCACTCTCCTTCTTTCCTTCCCTCTTTTACAAGAATGTGTGTGTACAGAGGTGATCACAAGTGTGTGCCATGACACATCTGTGTAAACTAGGGGCCAACTCTAGAAACTAGGTTCTTTCTCTCCTTCAGCTACAGGGGTCCTGATATTGGGTTGTCAGACTTGGCAGCAAGGACTTCCCCTGCAGAGTCATCTCACTGGACTCAAGTTAGCATATCCTGTCAAGTTCTTCAGGGTGACTGGAAGGTCTCTGAGACTGGTTAGACAGGAGGAACTAGAACTGTGAACTGAATTAACTCCCTACACCCTTGTGTTGAGCAACGGGGAAAAATAAAGCAGCTGTCTTGAAATTTCTTCTGCCAAACTAATTAGTCGTTAGTTTTTACTTCCATGTCTCTCAATTTTTCAGGATATGAGGACAGTTTTGACAAATTATTTGCCAGAATGTAACATGAGCAGTCTCTCATCCAAATCTCAGTTAAGTCTAGTCCATCTGAAATCTCATTAGCACTGTCTCTACTGTCCACATATCAGAGACCATCATGCCAATTTCCCACAGAATCACACATTACCTGTTTATTACATTCTATGGGTTTCTCTAGCCTGCATCTCCCAGTTGCTGTAAAATACTCTGGCAAATCAGTTCCAAAGGCTAGAAAACTGCATGGTTGGATTTAGTGACCCCCCCCCCAACCTGGGTAACAATTTTTGGAGGTTTTTGTGATTTTCATATCTCTATGCCCAAAATATCTCAGGAAATAATATCAAATGGTTTACCAGTGAATCTGATTTAGAGTTTATTTTTGTTATTTAAACAATGCCTTTGCTTTTGATAAGTCTAATACATTTGTTTTCTATGATGTACTTATTTTTAAAGGAACCACACAAACTTAGAGTATTATAAAATACTGTCTCACGGGAAGGGGGCTAATATCGAAAGACACGCATAGTCACAGTAGTTGTCAGGCACCATTTTGATGAAAAAGGTGAACTCTGTCTTCATTCCTTGCTTAGTCACCAGGAACAGCAGTGAATAAATTGCTTTTGTACAAAATGTTCAAAATTTTTTCATATAAATGAATACATGAAACTGTAAAATATAGGGCACACACATACATGTACCTTTCATCCTCCACTCTTATCTGCAGAGAATTAACAGAAAACCCCTGCAGATAGAATAACATGTCCTACATTATACTAGATTTCAAGGCACTGCTGCATCGTCTCCTTAGAAGAAGGACCTGGGGATGCAGGTCCACACTAATGTGCCTAGGGAGAGATTGTTTCTGATTCCGCTTTGGAAACCCTCACCGCACAGTAGGGAACTGATTGGCAATTTTCTTGTTTCTGCACAGGCAGCATCCCAAAGTGAGAATGAATAACTGTGAATGGAGCCTACATTGGAGGATATAGTACTATTCTATTTCAAAATGGCCAAATGTCATGTTGTATCTTCACTTTCCTGTTATCTCCAGTTACTATATTTATTCTTAGTCTCATATAAATGCTACACATATATGTATTTTTAAGGATTAGCTAGCCAGTTAATTAAAACATTAGCTAAATTTGTATAAGACAAGTAGAAAGATAATGATGATGAAACGTAGAAAACATGCGGACAGAAGCCCATGGAAGTCAAATCCCAGTTACCATTGAGGTGCCAAGCATCCTGTCCATCTTGTACTTTAGGAATAAATGGGGGCCAGGAAAGATGGCTCAGTGGCTCAGCGTACTTACAGCTATGTAAGTACTTACAGTACTGTGGCAGAGGACCCAAACTTACTTCTCAGAACCCCCATGGAAGCTCACAGCTGTCTCTAACTCCAGTTCCAAGAGATCTGATGCCTTCCTCTGGCCTCAAAGGGCACCAAATGCACATACAGATAAAATACTTAGACATAAACAGATTTTGACAGAAGAAAAGCAATGGTGAAAGCAAATGCATACCAATATTTGCTATAATCCCAGCACTAGCAATCAGAGTCATTGGGAAGCAATTAGAAAGCCCTATCTTTCATGTCAAGTATTTTGGTATTTTTCTGAGATAGTAGCATTCTTTTATATAAAATTAAATTACCTGAATCCTCTTTTGATATCTTGATCTGCTGCATTCTTGCAAGGCTCCAGGGACTGACCTAAGGGTGACAGTCGGGGAACAGAGACATGGCAAAGACACCGAAAATCTGGGATTGGGTGGCCTGAGCTCTCGAGGGTGAAGCTGTGATACTCTGGAAGCTCATGTTGTTTGTTATATACAGCTGAACAGGAAAACAGATTCATGCAGACAAACAAGGAGGCAAGGTTATTACACACAGTTAAACATGCAAGCTGGGCTATTGTATACAACTGAACAAAAAGGCAGGTTTAGTTAATATCAGTAGAAGCAATATTTGTAGTGGAGCAGTCTTCTGGACATCCAGGAGAGAGAAAGGTACAGTGAGATTTGTCTATATATACTGTCAACATTTGCACTGAGATCTGAGGAAGACTTTGCCATTGCTGTGAGTCTCAGTCAGAGAAGATTGCCACTATCCTAGAGCGGCAACATTATCTCCTGACATGACTGTGCCCATGTGAAAAACATACATTCACCCATGACTTCACTCACTCCCCACATGGATCTCTGGCAACCTTCATGTAAATGGTTAATTTGGATTGTCCACTTAATCTCAGATTGTACAGGACACAAATGAGACATACCTTGGGAGTATCTCTAAGGGCTCCTCCAGACAATAACTAATAGAGAATGCAAGCAAGCAGAGTCCCATGGATAAAAATAGAGGGGAGGGAAAAGGAGGGAGAAAGGAAAGAGAGAGAGAGAGAAATATCAGCTATAGATCAATAGTTCCTTCTCTCTGCTTCCTGATCTACCCAAGTGTGAGCAAGCAGTGTTGATTCTTACCTCCAAAGCCCAGAGTCACTTCTCTGCCTTCCCTGCCATGATGAACTGTAACCTCAAACCCGGGACCAAAATAACCCCATCTTCCCTTCAGTTGCTCTTCAAGAAAGGTGAGCATGTGCCTTGTGTGGCTGCAAAGTGACGGTTATCCATCACTTCCTGAGAAACGCTTCCTTTCAGGGAACTCTGGAACATCAGTCTCAATAGGAAGTATTTCACCTGCAAAGAAACACTTTATGTCCCACTACCATTAGGATGGCCCTTCACGGCAACGATCTAGTTTCCTCGTATCAATGTGCTAAAGTTGAAAAGCTGTGTCCTACCATTACCAAAGTGTAGAATACCATTCTGAGGAAAGACCAGCGTGTGACACTGAGTGACTCAGTCCAAAATACCAAATGCTTTGCACAGGTTATTTGTATTCTCATTATCACAATCATCCTATCATGTAACTACTATTATCTGCATTTTGTACATGAAGAAAACATTCTGTATATGCAAACACTGGATAGATGGATGATTGATAGACACATAATAGGTAAGTAGAATTTTAATGCTTGTGTATAACCCTGGAAAGACTATTAGAATGTTTTAATTATGTTTCCTGTCATTCAATAAATACTATAATAAATCAAATATTGGGATATTTTCCCCAATAGCACAGAGACCAAGAATGACACCATTCTGTCCGACACCAGACCGCTTGTTCTTTCATTGCTCTGTGCTGATTCCAGTGAGATTGCATGAGGGCTTGCCCAACATTTTAACCTGGTGCAAGAAGATGTCATCAAAATTCACTCTTCAGAACTATACATAATGGAATTACAAAAACAAACAACAACAAAATTAATAAATCTCATGATGCTTTAAGTAACTTTACAGTTTTGTGTTGAGCCTCATTCTTAGCTATTTGGGGTCCCATGTGACCCTTGGGTCATGGGATGAACACACTGCTTGACTGTCCAGACAAGAGTAAAGATACGCTGAAGAGAGAAATGTGTGCCCATCCCTTATGCTATCAGACTGTGGAAAAAAATGGTTCCAAAGGATACGGACTATGCCCAGGAACCTAATGCTGGGAGAAAGGAAAGGATAAAACTGTGCTCCCAGCAAGGGAGGAATTTATCTCTCAGGAAGAGATTCCAGAGAGTTCTAACAATTCATCAGAACACCTTATAGGACATGCTGGAGCCAAGACAGTGATGAGTCACTGATGGGAAGGTCCACATTTTAGGTCTGTGTGATAGTGAGTGAAACTTAGCCTTTGTTCAAAATTAATTTGAAGGTACTATATCAGTACCCCCAAAGATGTACTTGGGAGTTGCTTGATCTCTTTATCTGTTTGTTTTCCAGTTGTGGCCACCTTTAATTTTTTTTCTAGTTGGACAAGTGGCCAAACCTGGCTTCTTAGGGCTTCTAGAGCCTAGGCTTTGACCTCACCAACTCCAGTAACAATAGAAGTGCCTCTGGAAAGTCACATTGCTCTCACAAGGGGCTAAACCAGCGGTGTCCATTCACACACAGCTTATTTAGCTTTACCAAGTGGTTTGGAGACATCTTCAAAGTGGAATGTGAAGTGAGGAGAATTCTATGCAGCGGTGTGCAATGGGAAAGCTGAGTGTTCACAAGCTCAGGCAAGTTGAACCTTGCTGCTTCTTCTCGTTTCTCCTGCTGGACAAGCCGGCCTTGGAGCAGCTCTTGTGTTCACCTACAGAGCTCTTCTAACACCTTCCCAGCCCTCAAACACGATGGCACACGCCAGGTGTGGTCATGTGTTATAACTTTGGGCAAATATAAGAATTTCCCTTTATTACCCTGGGTCTTCAACAGTATCAAACATCCCAGGCCACAGGTTCTTGAAGAGATCATAATTGACATACATGTGCCTCTACTTTAGCGTGCTCTAAAGCCATGTTGAGTTATAATTAGCCTCACCTGTGGGTTCATTGATATTTCTCAGTTTGTTCTATCGATCACTAAAATGTAATAGGCAACACTATTAATATGTCAATAAGAGCATGAATTTATATCTAACTCAAATGGTTCCGGCCTACCTCAGGTGTCCTATCTGTACAAATATAATGTTTTTGTGTTTCTTAAATGCTAAGCATTACAGGAAGATTGATTTAACCACTGTTCAAAATATTCTTGGATAGGTTTAAGAACAGCTGTCTAGTAAGAGAACACAAATGACTTTCATTCAGTGTGCTCTCTTTCTCCCCACTAACACAGACCAGAAAGAAAAGGTAAATTAATTATGACATAATCATGTCATAATGACCTGCGTTGTGAGCAAATTTTCTCCTTCGCCTGGGTCACTTCTGTGCCTATTTTTCCTCCATAAGACTTGGTCTCTTTGATGAACACTTCCCAACCCCTATCACAGCATCATAAATAAGTTTTAAGCTCTTTTGAATTAAATAACTTCACAGTTTCCTCTTGAATAATTTCTTTCTCTAACGAACCTGGAATTTCTAGGAAATGTGAGGAACTCAAACACACACATCATCATCTTTCTACTTGCATGTGATAATTGTGAGCACCCTTTTGCAGAATTTTCTATTATCACTAGTAATATCCGTCAATTCACTTCAGCAAGTATTCTGAAAAGATTAACCATTTGTAGGACACACACAATTTGTTGAATTGTGGTTGAAAAAGTCGTCGGACTGACAAACATTTCATTTCATGATAGAGCATACTTCTTTATCTGATTAGTGTATGACAGACATACACACACACACACAAACACACACACACACGCGCGTGCGCGCGCGCATGCATGCACGCACATAGTAATATACCTTTTCTGCAGAGAACAGTCATTGCTCTGGTCTAAACTTGCTCTTCTTTTGCTGACTCATGCACACAACTCCCTCAGACAAAGTTTGCAATGAACACATTTGTTCATTTCTCCTTCAAGACTGTGGTGGTTTGAAAGAAAATGGTCACTCAGGTTCATAGGGATTGTGTCACTGTGTGAGGGTTTTGAAGCACAAGCCATGCCTACTCTCTGTGTGTGTCTGTCTCCTCTCTCTCTCTCTCTCTCTCTCTCTCTCTTGCCTGCCGATCCAGAGGTAGAACTCTCAGCTACCTCTCCAGCACTGTATTGACCTGTGTGATGCCATGCTCTTGCCATAAATATAATAAACTAAATCACTGTGCTGTACGTCAGTCCCAATTAAATAATTCCCTTTAGAAGAGTTGCCATGGCCATGGTGTCTCTTTATAGCGATACAAACCTTAATTAAGACAAAGCCGTACATAGAGTTTTACAATGTACCAAAATAAACTTACAGTTGTTCAATCTAAACTTCTTTTTATTATTAACCTTGTTTCTCTGGTTATTTTTGTTTTATTGTATCTGAATACATTTTAATATAAAGATAAATATACTATATTAACTTAATAGTTGGCACTAAAATTACTTTAGACCAAATTGCCCTCATGGTTTTAAGTCACAAGGGGAAAAGTTTACTCGGAGGTCATGTTTTGGCAAGATTCAGACAACAAAGAAGAATGTCAACTGTTGTGCATAAACAATGAAGCATAAATTGTTAAAGGGGAATAGAAAAGAAGGAGGAGAGGCTGTACTGGAAGTTCATGTTACTGTATTAGAGAGTGATGTTTTCACATTAGCATGTGAGAAAAGATAGTAGTAAACAGACAGGAAGTCCTGCCCCCACTGAAGCTAATAGGCAGCAGAGCATGCTCAGAAGACAGATGTCCCAATCTCTCCAGGACCATCACCCTTCCATTTCTAAACTCTTTCCCCACTTTCTGCCCTACTTCCAACATCAGAAGGGCTCTCTTTTTTAATAAATTATCTGTTTTTTCCACGTTCCAAGTGTCCCTGGGCCATTCCCTCCTTACTGAAGAGAGAGAGAGAGAGAGAGAGAGAGAGACAGAGACAGAGACAGAGACAGAGACAGAGACGGAGAGAGAAAAGAGAGAGGGGGGGAAGGAAGGAGGAAGGAAGGAAGGAAGGAAGGAAGGAAGGAAGGAAGGAAGGAAGGAAGGAAGGAATCTGAAAATACCAATGGTAACCCCTAGACCCTAATTCACACCTATAATGTTACTTGCTGTTTGTCTTAGCTATGGTTTCTATTGCTGCAACGAAACACTCTGACCAAAAAGCAAGATAGGGAGAAAATGACTTATTCACCTTATGCTTTCACATTGCTGTTTATCATCAAAGGAAGTTAGGACAGGAACTCAAGCAGGGCAGCCATCTGGAAGCAGGAGTTAATTCAGAGGCCATGGTGGAGGGGTGATGCTTACTGTCTTGCTCCTTTTGACTTGTTCAGCCTACTTCTGGTGGAATCTAGGAGCACAAGCCCAGGGATGGCACTACACACAATGGCTACATCTTCCAACATCAGTTACTAATTAGGAAAATGTCTTACAGCTGGACCTCATGGAGGCATTTCCTCAACTGAGGCTCTTTTCTCTCTGATGACTCTAGCTTATGTCAAGTTGACATGAAACCAGCCAGTAGACTGTATTGCAGAAAAATCAGATTGAAATCAATGGAAGTGCAATGGGCACACATCTTTGTGAGGACACCTGCATATCAACACACACAACTACGATACAGACGTGGGTAAATAAGAAGGTGAACCCAAAGAAAAACAAATATTTATCCTCCTGGATATTGGACGTAGACATGATCGCTGGGCAAAAGTTGGGAGCGTGGGGGTAGGGGTAGGGTGGGGAAAAGGTGAGATGGGGAGAGAGAAGAGAGAAGGGGAGGATTGGGGAAAGCTTGGGGGAATGGGATGGTTGAGATGGAAGAAGGGTGGATATGGGAGCAGGGAAGAGGATATTTTAATTCAGGGAGCCATTTTAGGGTTGGCAAGAGACTTGTCTCTAGAGGGGTTCCCAGGTGTCCAAGGAGATGTCCCCAGCTAGGTCCTTGGGCTGCAGAGGAGAGGGTAACTGAACTGACCTTATCCCATAGCCACACTGATGAATGTCTTGCAAATCACCATAGAACCTTCATCGTGCGATGGATGGAGATAGAGACAGAGACTCACATTGGAGCACTGGACTGAGCTCCCAAGGTCCAGATGAAGAGCGGAAGGAGGGAGAACATGAACAAGGAAGTCAGGACCGTGAGGGATGCGTCCACCCACTGAGACGGTGTGACAGGAACTCACCAAGGCCAGCTGGACTGAGACTGAACAAGCATGTGATCAGACCAGACTCTCTGAATGTGGCTAACAATGAGGACTGACTGAGAAGCCAATGATAATGGCACTGGGTTTTGATTCTACTGCATGTACTGGGTTTTTGGAAGCCTAGTCTGTTTGGATGCACACCTTCCTAGACCTAGATGGAGGGGAGAGGGTCTTGGACTTCCTACAGGGCAGGGCACCCTGACTTCTCTTAGGACTGAGAGGGAGGGGGAGGGGTGTGGGAGGAGTGGGATGGAAATGGGAGGAGGGTAGGAGGTGGAAATTTTTAATAAATAAATAAATTGATTAATTAATTAATTAAAAAAGAAATGGATAGGGAAAACAGAGTTTATTTCCAAAGCAAAGTCCTTCTCAAGCAAAAGAGGAACAGAAATTTCATTCAGAGAGCATTATGTAGTCACATAGGAAAGCACTTATGCCACAGTTCTGAGCATGCTCAGTTTAGGAGCTTAATCCTGGATGAGCATAGTGGCACATACCTATAATCCTAGCTCGAGCACAAATTTAAGATCAATTAAACTATACACAATGATTTCCAGACTATTTTGGAATGCACAATAAGACCTTGATTTAATAAGCAAATTATGGGGTAAGAGAGGAGTCTTAACAGTTTACTCAATTGCCGCTGCTCCAGAGAGCCCAAGTTCAGTTTTCAGCACCCACATTAGATGGCTCCCACTGCTGGTAACTCCAGTTCTATGGGATCTTATGACCTCTTCTGGCATCTATGAGCACGTGCACAGATGTGGCACACACACATACACACACGACAAAACAAAACAAAAAACAAAAGTGTAACCCTACCTTGCTGGCAAACTGAAGGGAAAATATACACACAAAATTTGCATTGACTCCTTGAAAAATGAAGTAGGCTTGTTTGTTTGAGTTTTCATTTGTGGTTGAGGATGTTAGGAGTACAAAAAGTAAGCATAGGCTATCTAGAGCCATTCCTGAGACAATGGGAATGGATTTATAACAGAATACACACACATATATAAACTGTGGCCATGAAAATCTAAAATCATGTGTCAGGACAAGAGCGTAGAAGCTCCTTACGTTTTCAAGAATATTATGTTAGACATAGACCTTACTATATAATAACTTAGGACAATTGAAACTATACTCTGAGGTCAGTGTGGCTCTGTAATAGGACTGAAAAAAGTTAACCAATACCAACATCATGAGAATATTTTTATAATATTCCATAGGGGAAGACACTAAACAACCCTTATAACTTGGGAAGAAACTAGTGAAACAATTTGCAAAGATTTTTCTACAGGAGGTTAATCATTTTCAGACTATTTCAAAAACAGTGTTAAGCAAAGGCAAACTGAAAACAAAAATTTTGTGACTGAGAGGTGGTTCAGTCAGCAAGTGCCTGCTACAGAAGCACAGTAACTGAGTTTGGATCCCCAATGGCCACATAAAAGCCAGATAGAGAGCACAAGCCTGTGAGCCCAGTGCTGGGAGGTCAGACGGAATGATCCTGGAGCTAATTTTGCCAACTCAGTGAGTGCTAGGTTCGGTGAGAAAACCTGTTGCAAAATACAAGGTGAATAGCAATAGAGGAAGACATATTGGACTTGTAGCCTCCACATATACAGGCAACACAGACACACAAACACAGACACACACAAACAAACATACACTTACAGACACACTCAGACATACACCCACACAAAAACAGAGACACGCACTCTGATACACATACAGACACATACGCAAAGACACACACAGAGGAACATACACGCACAGACATATATATACATGCACACACTCACACACACACACACACACACGTTTCCATATTCATTGCTATGAAATAAAGAAAGAGGCTTTCCCTAAACCTTTTGTTGGAGAATTACTTTTCACAACTCTAACAATTCTGGTATAAACAAAAATATTCTAAGAGAAAATTGTTCCTTCAGCTATACGACTATGGAAACAAGGAACTGTTGGAGGAGGCTGCTTGTTGGTTCGTGGCTGCTCAGCCCCGAAATAATTACACAGAAATCATATTATTTAAATCACTGCTTGGCCCATTAGCTCTAGCTTCTTATTGGCTAACTCTCACATCTTAATTTAATCCATTTTTATTAATCTGTGTATTGCCATGAGGTTGTGGCCTACTGGGGAAAATTTCCTGTGTCTGTCTCCAGCAGGGCTACATGGCTTCTCCCTGACTCCACCTTCTTTCTCCCAGCATTCCATTTAGTTTTCCCCACCTAGCTCTGTTCCCCTATAGCTCTGCTACAGGACCAAAGCAGTTCCTTTATTAACCAGTGATATTCACAGCATACAGAGGGGAATCCCACATCAGGGAACCCAAAGAAAATGAAATCTCTCACGCTGTAATAGAAAATGGTTGTTGCCAGATGGCACCCAGAGTGGGAACTGGTCTCCCGGGAAGAGCGTAGTACACAGAACTGACAACTGGCCAGTGCAAGATAGACTGAAGCCCAGACAATGGTGGTGAGCAAGAACACACTTTGGATGGGAAGGCTTTGTGATACAAACAAGCCTTCTATCTAAACCTAAAGCTTGCCTTAACCCAAGAAGGTAGACTTGGAAGGCTCACTGGATCTCTTGGTTCCTTTTCAGTGTGACCCTATTGACTAAGTCTCCATTTCTGTTTTTCATTATTGTTTATGTAGTTGTCTTTTTGAGGACTGGTGGGAAACTGAGGCTCACTAGGGACTCTTAGGACCTAGGCTCTGACACTAACTCTTTCTCCCTCTCTTTGAAATCTATGTAAATCTTTCTTTAAAGTTAAGCATGCCTCTTGCAGGCTTGATGACCTGGTAAAGTCTTCTCAAGGACTGAACTCCATCTCTTTGAAATGCAAACATCAAGTGAAATGAATCCCTGCTTCTTAGAGAAGTTTCTGGCGGGGGAGGGAGGGACTCAGTGTGGGCCTGGTTCCAGCTTGTAAAACAACCTTCTGTCATAAAGATACACATTTGCTTTTCTTTGTATAAAACCAAGAAGGTAACACAGATGGTTACCCCAATTTCAAGATCAATTTAGGATGAATTGAATGAATTGCATATAGTAAAGAATGCAGTCAACTCTTCTTATTTCGAAATATGTTTCTGTTTATCTTGAGAAACTGTATTTATGGCTTGTCTATACCAGGCCACACAAAAGAATGAGATCTGTTTGTGTTTGTGATCACTTGGAGGGTTATCTGTAATGTCCATAATAAATAACTAATAACTATTCTTAAGGTTCATTCTCTCTCATTCATTCTCTCTCTCTCTCTCTCTCTCTCTCTCTCTCTCTCTTTCTCTCTCTCTCTCTCTCTCACACACACACACACACACACACACTGACTCACTTACTCCAATGTTTGTGGAAGGTATTTCTGGGTTGGGAAATTATTTATTTTTGTTTTATAATTATTAATGGTATAAATTCTTGTGTGTGTAGGTGCAAATAAGCATATTGCACACATATATGAAAGACACAAGTCTGTAGTGCCATTTCAACTGTTTTTTAACAAATAAAGACTGCCTGAAGATCTGAGAATAAAACAGTCCACTGGTCAGCCTTACAGACAAGATTATGGTAACACACACCTTTAATCCCAGTAGCCACAATGCCACGTACCTTTAATTCCAGTAACCACCCTAGTTGCCATAGAAATCAGGTTGTGTATGCCTCTAATCCCAGTGGTGCACACCTTTGATCTGAGCCCTAGAGAGGAATATAAAACAGGGCAGGGAGACAGCTCTCAGAGACAGTCTCCTTCTGAGATTCCTGGAGACAGGATCACCATTTCAGACTGAGGTCGATGTAAGAGCCAGTGGCTGGGTATTTTGCTTTTCACATCTTCAGATTGAGCCCCAATTTCTGACCCTAAGTTTTTATTAAGTGTGCTACACAAGTAAGCCTAAAGGCCCTTTTCTTGGATGCTGTCCATTTTATTTTTCAAGCTGGGATTTTTCATGGCCTGGAATCTGCTTGTTAGGATAGACTAAACAGCCGACAAGTCTAAGGATCTACGTGTCTCTGCCCCCACCGAAAAAGGGCTTGCAAAATGTACCACCCCACTTGATTTTTTTTTACTTGGGTTATGGGGACCAAACTCAGAGCTATATGCTTCTACATAAAGCACTTTACCAACTGAGCTATGCCGCCAGTCCCAGGAGAGGTTTGTTTTAAATTTTAGTTCTCCAAAGGGTGAAATCGTTCTTACACATTAACAAATTTTGGGAAATTTACACCCACTAAACACTCTGGGTTTTATTAGGGAAGTCAGGACTAAAGGTTTGTTTTGTAATTAGAGGCCAAGATCTTGTGGGAAAGAGAGTGGGGATAAAGGAGTTGGGGCAAGGAAGGGAGATGAAAGGTTTAATGAGGCCCTGAGGAGGAAGTTTTCATTCCTTATTCTATAACATTAGGTAACAAAAATTAATAAGGATAATTAACGAACAAGTAAAATGTCGCAACTCCCACAGATACACTGGCATCAGAAGGACTACCTAATTTAGATATTCATCCGTCAGTGTCATCTAAAATGTATCATTATGGCGGAGAAGCTGTGCATGAAGGCAAAGAATCAAGGTTGAAATAAGAGGAAAACTAAGCAGAGGATGATTGGGACCCCCACCCTCCTACTCAAGCCTTGCTTTGTGTAAAAAAGCAGAAAATGCTTAGAAAAAAGTCCATGTTCTCCAAACACCTGAAACAGTGAGGGCTTCATCAGTATCCCACAAATCTCGACAGACTTGTGACTGGGGTCTTGGGTACTTCCAGTCTTTTCTACTTCTCCATCCTATTTCCTTTCTCAGAAGTGACATTTGCCTTCTCACTAAACTGCCTCTGTACATAAGCCCGGTTCTTTGGTCCCTGACTTGAGAACCTGGGAACATGAGTAAATACCCTCTGGACTCAGCCCCTGGCTCTAAACACTATCCTGTAATGCCACAGACATTAATAACTTTCGCAAGGTCTACATCTTCACTACAAATGCATATGTTTGAGGATCAGCACTCAGTCTACACTCAGGTTTAAAGCAGAGATCTTCTCAGAGTTAACATGAATGTTTATGGTTCTCAGCATCTTCGTTACCTCACCAGAATCTTCAGTCATCCCAGTGTGTCTGCAGTGTGGCCTTTCAGTTTTGGTATTTTGTCTGATTTTGTCCGGTTTGCAATCTCTACTCTTAAAGGAGCCACTCTTCACTGTCCTACCGCATGCTTCACTGTGGAGCCTCACCCCTGTTGTGTCCTCATTCTACAGTTTCTCCAACATCAGGTGTAATCATTAATCTCATTTGTGAACTTCATGAGATCTATAATCACCTGGAAAATGTGCACCTCTAGGCATGCCTATGGGAGATTATTTTATTTAGCTTAATTGGGGTAGAGAGACCCGCCCACTCAAGGTGGCACCATCCTCTGGGCTGAGATCTTGTACTGCATAAAAAGGAGCAAGTGAACCCAACACAAACATTCAAGACTCCTGCTTTTAGAGCATGGATACAGTGGCAGCAGCTGCCTAAGGCTGCTTCGGCCCAAATTTCCCACCAAGGTGGACAATAGCCCCAAACCGTGAACCAAATTAAACTAATTTTCCCTTAAATTGCTTTGTCAAAGTATTTATCACAGCAGCAGAAAATGAAAAAAAAAAGATACTATGTTACCATAAAGGTTCCTCCTAAACTGCAAAAATAGAAAAGTAGAGAGGACAAAAAAAATAGAGACATAAAAGGAGATAGCTAAATAATTGATCATCTCTGTGACAGTCCCCTTAACTAATTTGCATATTCTGTACTTATAGCATACACATATTGAGTTTCTCTTGGAAGGTAATTCTGCAACCTATCCCCTTTACCCTTTACCTAGAACTGATATGGAGATGAACCTAGTTAAAATGTCTCTCTTTTCATTCTGTTAGAAGTGGTTCTGTAACTGTGAATTTTTCTATTCAGGTCTATGTGCTGGGATTTATTCTTTAGAACATGAAGTTGGTGAATACGTAACTAGCGCCCTTTGTTTAAGAACTTTAAGGGTATGGGAGAAGGGATAGGGAACGGTTCCACCAATGTGAGATAATTAGCTATGGTATCTTGGAGGCAGAATGAAGCAGGAAAGACGTGAACATCAAACCACACAGTGAGAGATTAGTAAGTGGATGGTTCAAGCATATTTTTCAATGGGAGGAATGATACTTTGTAAATGGAAGAACATTCTTGAATTTTACTTTAGAAACAGGAATAGAGAAGGTAGGGAAAGGTTAGAATCAAAAGAAGTTTCTGAATTCTTTGGACTTAAAGGAAATGTGAAGCCTCACGATACTCTTATACTTATGAAAATCACCATGTTATCACAAAACTTGGAAGTGGCTGCTAGTTGTGCAATTCCTCATTTAGAGGCAAGCCTGATAATTACAATCAACTTGCCCGAACTTTGCACAGGTTTCTTCCTAATTCTAGAACCCCACCACTCTCTCTCTAGAGTATTTGCTTCAAGAAAACTTTAACAAGCCCCGTGACATATGTCAGTCATCTCAGCTACTCAGGAGGCTGAAGAACAAATATTGTACCTTCAGTGGCCGCCTGAACAACTTGGTGAGACTCTGCCTGAAAATAAAAGGTAAACAAAGGAGAGAACTCAGCGACAGAGTGCTTGCCTAGCATGCATAAGTCCATAGGTTCAATCCCTAGTGCGGTGAAAGGGAGAGAGACAGAGACAGACAGAGGCTGAGAGACAAAGAAAACCAAACGTATGTGATCTAAACATTTCACCTGCTCTGTAGAGATGCATACGATATGAGATTCATTCCTTCAAAATGCAAGTATTAAGAACAATAGGTCCCTCTTTCCAGATTTCTTGGGAGGAAGGGGACGCCACTTTAACAAGCACCAGACAGCAAACATGGGCAACTTCAGCGCATTTTTAAAACTCCCTGGTGATGTCCCTCCAGTTCTTCTCCAGTAACTTGCCCCAGGGAAGCTCTCCTACTTTCTGTCTCTACACAATTGTCATCAATCTGTTTCCTTGACTTGGCAATGTTCGCACATAGCCCCCATGCCATCCGACATGCCCAGTGGCTGTTTCAGTGGCAAGGACATCACTGGTCTTGCTATCCTTCTTGCCACATCTGTAGGTCGATATCAGAGTCAAAGACATCCATGACCTCTTTATCTCATGGGGTTGAAGCACCTGCTGAATAAGGAAATTAATGTCAGGCGTCCACCAAATAACCCTTGACAATTCCATGCAGTGTGTGAATAGGAGTCACAGTGCGTGAAAACGCATGGATACACGCAAACACAAAACCGAGAGAAACTGAGAAAAGCTAAAAGGCACGCACAAGAAGGTCTGCTAAATCACAACATTGAGATAATAAAAGCCATGTATATGTACGTAAGCCAAGCATGGTACATAATAGGAAGAAAGGAAAGGATGGCTGAAAAGAAGGGAAACATGAATGAGAAGGGAAGCGTAAAAAACCAGCTACCAGAAAAGGGAGAGAGAAAGATGAAAATAAGAAAGATGGGAGGGAAGGAAAGGGAGGAAAAGAAAAATGGAGCAAAGAAGGGGAGAGGACAGCAGGAGAGGGGAGAAGACTGAGGTTGGCATGGAGCAACAGAACAGAGGCAGCGAGGGCAGTGGGAACGCAGATCCCGAAACTTCACACAGTACCTGCGGGTGGGCCTAACTTCTCACTGACCACGGATTGAGTTTCCATTGTCCATAACGCCCGTCAATAGGTTGTCGGAACCATTTCCAGCTCACCCGTTTCCATTCTTTATAACGTTTTATTATTCCCCAAGCGCAGAGTGACAGCCACAGAGCGCTAATTGGCTCGTCATGGTAACTATTGTGGAAACCTGTCCATTTCGTACAGTAGTCTCTCTTATTATATCTTTACTTAACAGATCACATTAATGTGTTTCCAGCTTTAAAATGTGGACTTGTAACAAAAGACTGTGAACAGTACGTCAGTAAATAACAAGAACAGTGAACAATATTGTAAATGAAAATCAAAAGGAGGAATATGTAGGAAAGCGCGTCTATGGGAATAGCACACATTTCTTCTTGATTACAATTGCTTTAAAGTCTTTTCTCCACTTTATATGCATTAATTTCTAGTAAAAGCCTGTTCAGTCATACTTTATTCACGCTTTTTTTTTAAGATTTGAAAGGCGGATCGTCTGCAAGATCAGCTAATACTGTCCACGATGGAACCACCTTTGTGGCTCCCCTAGTTTTGCCTTCAGCAGTTTTTGTTATGACAATTATCTGATGTCCAGATAAGAAATGAAAAACTCCCAGAAACAAACAATTCATAAAATTTTTAAAAGCTCTATTTCAAGTTCTTTTAAAATTTTAAAGATTTTTTTTAATTCCATTACAGTGCAGTTGTTGAAATTGTTCCATTTATTATTATTTCTGATCATCTTTTACTAGCCCTTATTTATAAATTAAGTGTACTTGTGAGTGCATATGTGGTCTAACTGAGGAATCACTGGCCTGTCTGGGCCTTTCTATATTATAAACTGCACACATGAAGGAGGACCTATATGCAGTTAGCAAGAGAATTTGGAAAGTCTCCCTGTGCACTACCCCATGTGCTTGAAAACACTTGCTATCATCACACACCCATGGGTGAGGATACTGATATTCCTCCGGAAACCTTACACCAGAGCACAAGAGAGCTTTAAGTAAATAATGTCGGGGGTGGGGATAAATGGGCATTTCCTCCCCTGTACCTTCCACTGCATTCCCATCACTGGCTCTGTGCATGACCTCCTTTACCGACTCTTTACCACAATGGACCATCCGCAGATTCAACGCAGATAGTGTGCATATGACTAACATCAGGATCCAAATATATTTCCCATAATTAATGTTTTCTAGCTCAAGGAGTGAGTCATGTTTTTCTCAGAATACAAATTGAATTAGCTAAATTAGACCGGGATGAAGAAGTAAATGTATCTGGTGCATATCTCTGGACAACTGTTAATGAGCATCCTGGGAGCTATGATGAGGAGGGCTCTTAATATAAATATAAACAGCAAGCATATAAATCTGCGGGCAGTCACGCACTCCTGGAGAAAGATTACTCAATAAGCGAGCCATATTTATTATGAGCTAGGAGAACAGCGCTGGTCCCAGTGACATAGTCACCACTTTGAAGCCAGATGATTAAAAATATAACACATTGAAATAATGTCTTATAGTTATTTTGAGGGCCCTTACATAACTTAAAACAATGACTGCCACAGCAACTTGGCTTCCTGCTCTATAGATGTAAAAAGGCAACTTAGAGGATTTAAGTCCTTTTCCAAAGTTGGTAGTTTATAAGATTAGCAACTTGCTAGTCTAGGACTCAGTGCTAATCTTTAATAATTACCACAAAGTGTCACAGTATCTGTAGAAGGAACGGCGGCCCACCCGGCTAGCTTTACCCGAAATAATGACACGGAAACTGTATTCTTTTAAACACTGGCTGGCCTATTGTCTCCAGCCTCTTATTGGCTAATTTTCACATCTTGATTCAACCCATTTCTAATAATCTGCATGTCACCATGAGCTCGTGGCTTACCAGGAAAGATTCAGCATGTCGTCTGACCCTGCAGCTTCATGGCGGGCACCTCTCTGCCTCAGCCTGACTCTACTTCTATCTCCCAGCATTCTATTCTGTCTACTCTGCCTCTCTAAGCTGCTGTCCTATCAAAAGCCAATGAAAGTAACACATGGACAGATGACCCTCCTCCATCAAGGATCCACTCTACCCAACTATCGCACCATTCCCTTCTGTCACTTGTGGTCACACTCAGCTCATGTGTGTACATCCCCATGCAGTACGCAAATGGCTACGGGTTGAAGAAGATTATAGCCAAGAGACAGACCAGCTGGAAAGCGGAAACTGCACAATTTTGTTAAAATGCATTTGGACGTGTCTCTTGCAAAAGCCAATTGAATCCACAGCTACTAATTATGTGTTTTTATATAACTCAATGTAAAGTCTTATATGGGCCAAATCACCGAATTTCCTGAAAAATCACAGGCTATTGGCTTTAGTTTAATAATAGAAATGCCGGGATATTGGTAGAACTGTGATAGTGAGATGAAGGCAAAGCTTGGCATTGCCAAGGAAAGTCAAGTTATCATTAAAAAACAAATGCCTTGAACAGCTCTGCTTCAACTATAGAGTGTTCAAAAATACTTAAGGGGACAAAAGAAAGCCTGGTTCCCAAATCTGAGAAGACTAGACCAGCCCGAGGGCACAGCCTTGCAAAAGCTTTTTTGGTATTTGGGAGTTTTGTTGTTGTTGTTGTTGTTCATGTTTTTTCACTGGCCCACCATGTTGGGGCTTCAAAAATTGATGATTTATTCCAGGTTTAGTTTCACATATTTGATATAGATGTGGTAACTATATCCACTTAAAAACCTGAGAGAGCTTAAAAATAAGGGAAAGAGAGTTTAACACAGATTTTGCTGTTTGCTAGGGCGTGCTGTTGAGAGATTTCCTGTTTCAGCATAAGCAGCAAAAAAAAAAAGCTGGGCCATTTTAAAACGTTGCTTCCTGGGCACTGCCGCCGGTGCAAACTCCGGCTAAGGAGCATTTCTGGGCCCAGATGTTTGTGTTCCCACTCCGGCTCGGGATCAGGAGAAAAATACTCTGAGACCATGCCTGCTCTCCCCACCTGGGCAGACTGTGGGACCAGGCTTAGGCAGATTGGAGAGCATCGAGGATTTCTGCCGCCATAAAGATGTCTGCAGGCTGTGCATTGCTCTGTGCATCAGATTTGTTTGTTACTTGGATGAAAAGAGTTTCTGTGCTGCACGCTCAGTCTCAGAATTAAACTGTTGAGTGGGGCTCCAATGTGGACCTGTCGTGTGCCTGGAACTGTGCGCGGATCAGGGGCACCAAATGGCTGAGGCAGGAGCAGCTCCTGCTCTGCTCTGCCATGCTAAACTGTGTTGAACTCAGGCAGGAACTATCGTAATTATCATAGTAACAGCGCAGTTAAGGTTTGGACTGGGCAGGAAACAGGCGGTACCGTATTACCCCTATGTGGCGCAAGCTAAAGTTTTTAAGAAGTGTTTAGCATTTTAAGAAGTGCTCCTGGATAGTAAAGAATTACAGATTAACAATAGGACAGATTCAGACATAAAAGACCTCTAAATGGGTCATAGTGTTGGATGACTGTACATAGGCTTGGGAGAGAGAAGAAAAAGAATATAGAGAATAAAATTAATGCCTTTAAAAAAAAGGGTAAAGTCTTTAACGAGACAGAGTACAGATAGTTATAGATTAAAATAAATAAATAAAATTAAGCCAGGTAAAAATGGAAAATTTACAGAGAGTTTGGATTATGTACATTTTGTTTTCTTTAAAATTTTTGACTGTGAAGTAGCTAAGTACAGAGAGACATTTCATTATATGGGCTGCCAAGCTAAACCAGAGTGGATATCATAAGGGTATTATGACTTCAGAATTTGGATCTAAGGATATGATGCTTTGGAAATGAGTTTCTTCTTTTGTTTTCACAGAGGATGAGACCCTGTGGATTGCTTCTATCCCAGTTTGGTATGATAGACCACGTCCTCCTGAAAGGTTGCTGTGAACACCCTCAAGAAATTACTTTGCTCAACTGCCAACTGAGATGAACCTGGCAAAAAGGATACACCATAAAAGACCTGATTAACAACGCCCCTATACAGCAGAAAGAAGTTTGGAGAGAAATAACTACATCCATATTCCCAAATATTACTTATAAATGTTCTTTTACATTTAAAGGGGGATATGATATAGATATGAATAATTTGCACTTGTATGGATTTTAAGGTCAATTTTATTATATGTACATATATTTCTGATCTTGATTGAGGTATTGTGATTGTGTAGTTCATTTAAAAATGCAATGTATAATTAGAAAATATAGGTTGTTGATGGATAATTATCAAGAATAGTCAAGCTTGTAGTAATGTTAGTTTGATTTTCTAGATGTGCATAGATATGTTTCAGATAGGCATTCTTCATATCTTTCAAAGACTACAGAACACGGCATTTAATGTTTTAATAACTGAGGACTTTACATGACAATGAGACATGTCTGCTCCTGGCAGCACCAATCTACTTCAAGAGGAAGATGGGCATTGAAGAGGCTCCTTATGGAGTTGGTTAGCCATTTGGGCAAGAAACTGCTCTTGTCTGCACTGTTGTATAAACTGGACACAGAGAACCCGCAGAGAGAGAACTGCTGAACTTGCCTAAAGGTGAGATCATCTTTCGGGGTTCCTAATTCATGAAAGAGTCTGCAAGAAATTCTGCAGGACACAACAGATAGTGACTGAACTGCCTTTGAAGTTTCCTGCTTCATGGAAAAGTCTGCTGGATACTATGGGCCTGAAGGCTGAAGATGGATTCCCCAATGGTACAGAGGAACTTTGGGTGACTGTCCAGGCAGCAAGATGTCTCTGTCATTTCTAGAGTTTTGGAAGTTGCTTACTTCTTGCTTACGTAGGTAATATTATATCCTTCTGGAGTCTTTGATGGAGTTGAAGAATGGTTAGTTATAGTTATAGTTTTCCTTAGTTATGATAAAAGATAAAATAGATATAAATATTGTAACTGTAATTCTTACTCAATAACTGTTTTGTTGTATGTAATTTTACTATGTTAAAGTGAAAGCCTTTCTTTTTTGTTTAAATAGAAAAAGGGAAAATGATGTAGATGGGTCTTCTCTTATGTGATATTTTCATTGGTTAATAAAGAGACCATCTTGGCCCTTTGATAGGACTGAAAATTAGTTAGGCAGAGTAAACAGAACAGAATGCTGGGAAGAGGGCAATGAGGCAGATGCCATTGAGCCATCCACCAGGTCAGACATGCTGAATCTTTCCCGATAAGCCACCACCTCATGGTGCTACACAGATTATTAGAAATGGGTTAATCAAGATGTGAGAGTTAGCCAGTAACTAACTCTCTAGAGATAATGGGCCAGGCAGTGTTTAAATGAATACAATTTGTGTGTTGTTATTTCACGGGCAAAGCCAGCCAGGCGGCTAGGTGGGACAAAAAGCAGCCAGCAGCTCCTGTTACACATATTTAGGCAACATCCTATATATATAGCTAGTGCCTTACAAAAAGAAATAACAGAGAGAGAGACAGACAGACAGACAGAGAGAGAGAGAGATAGAGAGAGAGAGAGAATATCTACACAGGTGTGTTCCGAATTAGCGGTTAAAGAAAGGGAACTTGAGGAAGATGTAAGTCCATGTAAGTACAGGGACAAAGGTTGGGAAGACTGAGCATAGATGTGAGAAAGCAGTTTATTGCTGACATTGGAGTCCTGACTTCTTCCCTGACTAGATTATGCATAGGCCTCAATGACTTTCATGATAAGGTAGACTTGCTCATTTGTCCAATAGAAAGTCTCTATAAAATGTTTAAGAGCAAACCAGGATGAGTGTTCCCCTTACTCCACATCCTCTCAAGCATAGGCTATCAATGGTGTTTTTGATTTTAGCTATTATGACAGGTTAAGATAATATCTCAAAGTTGTTTTGATTTGCATTTCCCTGATCGCTAAGGACGTTGTGCATAACCTTAAGTGTCTTTTGGCCATTCGAACTTCTTCTGTTAAGAATTCTCTGTTCAGTTCAGTACCCCATTTTTTAATTGGGTTAAGAAGAGTTTTAGTGTCTAGCTTCATGAGTTCCTTGGAGATCAGACCTTTGTCTGATGAGGGGTTGGTGAAAATCTCCCCAACAGTAGGTTGCCTTTTTGCTTTAATGACAGTGTCCTTTGCTTTACAGAAGCTTCTCAGTTTTAGGAGGTCCCATTTATTCATTGTTGCTCTTATGGTCTGTGCTACTGGGGTTTTACCTAGGAAGTGGTCTCCTGTGCCCATGTCCTGTAGACTACTTCCCACTTTCTCCTATATCAGGTTCAATGTGGTCAGATTAATATTGAGGTCTTTAATCCATTTGGACTTGAGTTTTGTGCATGGTGATAGATATGGATCTATCAGTGTGGCGGTTTCACAGGAAACTGGGAGTCAACCTACCTCAGGACCCAGCAATACCACTCTTGGGAATATACCCAAGAGATGCCCTATCATACTACAAAAGCATTTGTTCAACTATGTTCATAGCTGCACTATTTGTAATAGGCAGAACCTGGAAACAACTTAGGTGCCCCTCAATAGAAGAATGGTTAAAGAAGGTGTGGAACATATACACATTGGAGTTTTACTCAGCAGTAAAAAACAATGACATATTGAATTTTGCATGCAAATGGATGGAAATAGAAAATGCTTTACTGAGTGAGGTAACTCAGACCCAAAAATAGGAATATGGTATGTACTCACTCATAAGTGGATTCTAGCCATAATTAAAGGACATTGTGCCTATAATTTGTGATCCTAGAGAAGCTAAATAATGTGAACTCAAAGAAAATCATATAGTTATCCTCCTGGATATTGGAAGTAGACAAGATTTCCAGGCAAAAGTTGGGTGCACGGGGGTGTGGGGATGGATATAAGGGGAGATGAGTAGAGAGAAGGGAGAAGAGGAGGATTCAGGAGAGCTTGGGGGCATGGAATGTGTAGGATGAAGGAAGGTTGGATATGGGAGCAAGGAAGCAAATATCTTAATTAAGGGAGCCATTTTAGGGTTTGCAAGAGACTTGACTCTAGAGGGATTCCCAGGTCCAAGAAGAGGTCCCCAGATTGTTCCTTGGGCAGCAGAGGAGAGGGTGCCTGAACTGGCCTTGTCCCATGGCCACACTGATGAATATATTGCATATCACCAAAGAACCTTCATCTGACGATGGATGGAGAGAGAGACAGAGACCCACATTGGAGCACTGGATTGAGCTCCCAAGGTCCAAATGAGGAGCAGAAGGAAGGAGATCATGAGCAAGGAAGTCAGGACCACGAGGGGTGAGACGGTGGGACTAATCTAATGGGAGCTCACCAAGGCCAGCTGAACTGGGAGTGATGGAGAATGTGATCAAATTGGACACTCTGAATGTGGCTGGCAATGAGGGCTGACTGAGAAGCCAAGGACAATGGCACTGGGTTTTTATTCTACTGCATGGACTGACTTTGTGGGAGCCCAGTTTGTTTGGATGCTCACTTTTATATACCTGGATGGAGGGGGGAGGACCTTGGACTTCCCATGGGGCAGAGAACCCTGACTGCTCTTAGGACTAGAGGGGGGAGGGGTAGAAGGGGAGGGGAATAGGGAGGTGGGGAGGAGGTGAAAATTTTTAATAAATAAATAAATAAATAAATAAATAGATTTACAAAAAAAAAGAGCAAACCAGGCCCATGACGCCATCAGTGATCACATGCCACTAGCTATGAAATTAGACACAGTTGACCCCATTTTTGCCTTAATAGAAATAGTGACAGCAGTAGCAGGAGGGTTCTTGAGATGGGGCTGAAGTGAGAAGAGCACAGACTAGAGAATAAAACCCTGGATCTAATTCCATATAAAAAAATCACTATGCCTTTTGTTGTTGTTGCAAAATGATATAAAAGTCCTTGATTCAGAAGTCGGCTATGAAGATTAAGGAACTGCACTTTAAGGAAAAAGGGAAACAAAACTTTACAAACTAAAATCTGTCTCATGCACAGCCTTTGTTGATGCCTTTCTTTACCGCTGGAAACTCTGACATGTATACAAATGTCTCTGAGGAAAGAACATGTTGTAAGCTCTCCATCAAAGGCATCATAGGGTAACTCACCTGTGTACTTAATTAATCCCTTTCTCTCCCACATGAAAACACAAGAGAAATTTCAAGCAGGATTGTGGAGGAGGATGGCAGAGACAAGAAGAGAACCACTCTAGAAGGGCAAAGAAATGATGGGAAGGGAAGAAATATGGAAATGATTGCCTAGACACCAAGCACTAAAACCCAGAAAAAGAACTTGGTCAAATCAAACACAGAGAACAATTTTCACCACCAATAACACAGCTCAATTAGGTGGCCACAGAACTTTGTATTTATTTTTGTTTAAAAAAGCTATGAATAATGTAGTTGGAACAAAACGCTTTGCATAGCTCAAATTTGTTATGAAAGGCACTTAACAGAAACAATGTCTATTATCCTTTCTCTCTTTGTCAGCTTTATGTTTCATTCAGGTTAGCTGTGGACGCTGTGTAAGATCATATGTACCTACGCAAAGAAAAAAAGCTCTCAAGCCTAAACTATTTGGTCAGCACCTTCCCCAAGGTTCAGTATTGAGCAGTATGCAATCGTAATGTTTGGCATTCTCCTTATAAGGGTTGAGAGCAGCTCTCTCACCAATATAAATCTCTGTGATGGCATTGACATTCTGACAGAGGAGATGACAGTGAGAAAGGCCACCCATTCTAAGGTCTTAGTGAGGTGAACTATATCTCTCCTTATAGTAGATAGTAGTTTTTCCTCACTTAATGTGGAAAATGAATGATTCCTGTTAACATTCAAACTTATACATGGATGAGCCAGAAAATATCAAAATCTTGTTTCTATTGCCAAAGGCAATTGTTTTAACTTATACACATGCATGTGTATAGACTCTGAAGACATAAGTGTTCATCTTCCACCATCCATCCTAAATATGCATACATATGTATGTGGGTAAGTGTGTATACACACACACACACACACACACACACACATATGTGGACTTCTGTGGACAGGGTACCCTATAACCTTTAGAGATATACTGTGGTAATGCACACTCAGACATGATTCAAAATTGTCTGAGGTCCTACATTATGTTCTGCAGCATTCTCAATGCACTGATCTGATGTGTCCCTTTGTACTTATGTAATTCTGGAACAACCACTCAGAGGTCTTTGGAGAGATTAAAAGTTAACACTTGAAGTGAAAACAAACAGAGGAATGAAATGCAAATGCAGAAAGAGCAAAGATAAGAAACATATATTGAAGCAAACTTTATCCCCTAGAAAATACTTCCCACCACATTAAGTATCAGATCAGCAGGTCTTTAACACACTCTCTATATTCACACCAACCACAATGTCAAGGTTCAAAGTCACACAAACCAACAGACACACAAATATGACTTTCCTAATACAAGGCATGTAACCATAAGTGCCATGCATTATTAAAGCACTGTCAATGTATTTGTTCCTATATTCCCTTGTGACTCGGTATAGCAGGACATGGAAGTTTCTCATTTACACCCTGGGATGAAATGTTGATGGTAAGCATTCTCATCACCCATCTCCAGATGGTTCTTATTAGGACCTTAGATGCTCGTGAATAAATCTGACTTATGCTCCTCTTCCATTTGCATGCACTTCTCCACTAGGAATTGAAAACATTCCCAACAAATATGTCACCGCTGAGGTTCAGAAGTTCAAAAGTACTTCCGAGGGATTATAACAATTTCACTGAGACAAAACGTCAAAATGAACACAGACAGCTTGAAGAGGGAAGTCACAAATGAAAAGCAATCTGGAATGATGACCTGGCTTCAGCAACAAGACCCAAGTGTATCTGGAGAGGACACCCAGATTCTGGGAAGACCTGTTGAAAGTAGAAACCATACGAAGCTAGTTTTGCTGACAAATTGCCAGGAGACATGAAAGGGTCCATTTCCCAAAAGGACCTATCACCACTGTTAACTTCAAGAGGGAGCTGCAGGACAGCTCCTGCCCGAAGAAAGGCAAAATCACTTTCTCTGCCCCTTTGCCAAGTCTGGGCACATGTAGTCAGTCAGTCCTGCTGGTCTTAAGCATCCCGAAAAGGAGGCACCTGCCCTGCAAACTGAATATTGATCTTCAAAGGGTGTTCATGTCTCTCCATTTGATGTCACATGAGCCCCTGGCCTAGCTTTTTTCAACGTCTGTCATCAACATTTCTAAGCATTCCTAACATTCCTAAGCATTGATACATATGCCACACCTATTCACTCCTGATCACCACCTTCTTCCTTCTCTTCCCTCCTCAAAGGTTCTGTGGTCCTCACCACTCTGTAAGCCATTTACTTCAAGAGTTCAGTCTTTCCAACCAACTCACTGAGGTCTTCCCACAGCAAGTTTATTAGCTGCATGATATTTAGGAGATATTTTTTCTTCCCAGTTTTAAAACATGTGAAATTATAAAGGCAGTTCCTGTAATCCTAGCACGTGGGAGGTGGCGGCAGGGGCTTGCAATAAATTCAGGTTAGTCTTACATAGTGACTTACACAGCAGCTGAGGCTAGAGTTTGAGATGCTGTCTTAACCTGGGAGACAGAAAGATGTCATCAACTTTTCCAAAGGTGAAGCTCAGAGGTGAAATTAACCTGCCTTTGTAAACTGCATCATCTGAAAGTCAGAATCCAAGCATCCTGATTTTCATTTCCTATTTTCCTGATTCCCAGTCACATCCAAAAGAGACTGAGATGGTCTCCAGAGCAGAGGGATGCAATGATTATGTGAGTTCAGGCACTGACGACATCTAGAAAGAAAAAAAATAACTCACCATTTTATGAATCATTGCAAAATGCTGCTGTGCATCTCCCCAGGTCTGCAATCCGCAGTGCCTTCCATTACTATTTAAATTGGTTATAAATATGTACACTTCCGTAGCATTTCAGGATTATGTTTTCCTGTGTTTCATGGTGACTGATGGCCAAAATAGCTAAGATTCTTCATGCTTGTAAAGCCAGTAATGAAGCTTACAGAGCTTATTGAAACGGCCATTGAAGGAAATAGGCTAGCCCATTGCAAATGCCAGCCACAGTTCCATTGTAGTTCAAGCCAAACACCCTATAAAAACAGATCTAAAAGGCTCCATCGCTTGCTTGTTTTCAAGGGCACGAGGAAAATGTCACCGGTATATAAAGTGAAAACCAGACTGTCTTTAATGAGTCCCAGACAAACCAGGGGAAAGACAGCTCAGCAGTGAACAGCCATCGGGAATGATCCACCACTCAACAGGAACCATTTGTGTTTCCTGATGTCCAAATCTCTCAAAGAATAATCTGTTCATCTCACTGTTCCACAGAATCTGTGTCTGTGTCTGTGTGTCTGTGTACTAATGTAACCTTTCTTTATACATGAGGTGGGAGACACTGCTTGCTCTTGAAATGTTACCCTTCATAAATAAGTGTAGTACAAGCCTTTCAACACTGTAAGAGTTCAATGCCAAAATGGAGTGACTGAAACAGAGAAGTCACCTTGACAGTCCCGGAACTTAGTAAAGCAGCTTAAGGCCCAGAGTTTTCCTTGTCAATGAGCTGAATGAGTTTATATCTATTCAACAACAAAATATATTTAAATAACATTCCAGCTTGAAGACAAATTGAGAAAATTCTTTCTGGAGTGCTTGATACTGCATTATAATAAAATATACATGTTTTAAATTTTTTTAAGAAGGTAAATTATAGTTTCTCTAGGTATTATGCAGTCTACTGATGTCATGTTAGGATATCATAAGAAAGAATGTCTCTGAAATAGAAAAATAATAGAGAACTTCCTGTAATGTTTACTATAAATTTTAGAAATTCTTGAAGGTTTGGGTTTATTTTAATGGTTTTGTTATTGCTTAATGTTCCAAAATGAGTATTAGAAAACCCATTTAGAGTGGACAGTCTGGCGGATTTGTAGTTATTATACACAACAATGTCAATATGTCAAAAAATTATAAGAAATCTAGAAATACACATATTAGATCATTGGATCAATTTTTCCTGAATTAAAAATATAATCTTATCAAAGTGCCATTTCTCATCACTAATTTGAGCCACTCTAAAATACTGTTGCTATTTTTATGTGCTCCAAGAAATGGCAGTACTCCACTTTACAAAATAAACATCACTTTTAGGAGGTATCTTTGGGTCAAATATATTGAATATTTTTAATGTTAGTGAGAACAATAGCTCCATTTTAATGATTTGAACAGAAATGTTACTCCCATTTCCATATCAATTAGAGTTCACAGAAAACACTACTGGACCCAACAAAGAAAATTATAGGGCTTTTTAAAAAAAATGAGAACTCTCAGTCTTAATGTTTATTGCCTAAGAAAACACACTTTTCCTAAATTTAATAAACTATAATGTGCTTCTGCTTTGAGACATTAGTGTTTCCTATCACACTGCAATGGTCTGATAATTTCATCAAAATTAAATCAAACATGCATAGGTCTCAACATCTAAGTCAAAGAGCGATCAACCTCCACATGACATCATTCTGGCAATGAGAAAAATAGAGAAAAAAAATGTGGAAGTAAATACGAAAGGAATATGCCCCCTAGCACCCAGTAGGCAAATGGAGGTGCTTTCTGGAATGGCTATAAAATAACAGGTTTTGATGGAAGTAACTAAAGACCAAGTCTTCTGGTAAATTCAGGCCTGATACTGACTGGGAATATGTAAAGTCTTGTCTAGAGAACACATACAAGTCAAGGAACTTTATCTGACACAGTTTGCCCATCAGTGAATGCTCATATCTTACAGACAATAGAGCAAAGACTGGTATCACAGCTCAGATCTCATGCCCCTAGTGCTCAATCAGAGTTCATTGCTACAGCGTCACTTCACTTATATAGACTTGAATAAAATATTCACAGATGTTTACTCCATGTCCTTTCTGAAATATTTATTTTTAGTTGTATGTACTTGTGTGGGGCATGAACACAGAAGTTCATGGAGGCCAGAAGAGAATGTAGGATACCTGGAGTTGTTTGACCTCAGTTCCTCTAGAAGAGTAAGGAGGAACCACTACCACCGAGCCATCTCTCCAGCTCCCATTTTTCATTTTTATACACCCCTGCTTTTGGCTTTTCAATCATTTTTCTTAAACGCTAACAACACCATAGTCTCAAGGAGCCCTGAAAACCCAGCAGCACCTTCTAGAATCAAATTCTTAGATCTATATCCTTTCAATATTTCCCCGGTTTCTGAACTCTGAACACTTCTTTATTAGTGTGTATCAGTGGTGGTTTGATTTAGCAAACCTGAAAGTAATGTTGCAGAGTGTGGTCTTGAAATCCTTGCGAGGGAGTGGCTGGAACTTTTTGAATTCCATTTTTTTTTTTTTGGAAGAAAAAGTTTTGCAAAGGTACTTTATTTCCTGCTTCTAAGGGTAGGGCACCGGGAGGACTGGTACCAGAGTAAAGTATTGTTATTGCTTCAAGAGAAGAAATCAGCATCAAAGGGTAGCAGTATTGAACACTGCTGGTCCTAATTACAGACCTAAACTCGATTTCAGAAGTTCCATTTATATATGTCTTGATGTGCTTTGCTGAAAGCAAACTCTGAAAGGCCCAAGCCTGACAATTGTCTTCATATTTAAACGACCTTTTAAAACTATTACAATAAATCCATAAAACAGCTATATGCTGCCATAATGGAGCCGAAAGATATCCTGACATTTCTTGCCTCTGCATTATCCTCTTTCGCTTCCACAAGCAATGCTATAAATTTGAAGTACAACCACCCTTTTACAGAAAAAGCTATTTAACATAAAAATCAGCCCTCAGCGTTGTTTGACCTGATTATTACTGAATTATAAATTCCTTCATCCCCAGGCAGGTGGTGCTCATTGCTTCTGATATTTCTGCAAAAGTACTTCATGTGTCAGCCAGCTTGATGTGTACTGAAATGTAAATTATAAAATATGCTACTTTAAAGACTATCTGGATAGTTAGACCACTTCTACCTTGACTTGGTACAAGTAAACAAGTTGTTGATGACCAATTAACTTCTGGTGATACCATCTCATTGAGCCCATGATCCCTGCAGAAGTATCCCCAGTGACAACAGATGTTAAAAGCAATTCCTTGTTTCTAGTAAGGCTGTCTATTATTGAATTGATGTAAAACTCTATGCTAATATTTAAATCTATAGTAGTATGCTTATTTTTCCCATATGTTAGACTGATGAACTATAAAATATGATTGCCTCAGTTTCTCAAGACATCTCTATATGGAAAAAACTGTAAGTCATTTTTCTTGCAAATGTTGAGCAAGGATGGAAACTGAGTTTCATCTTTGGCCAAAATTGCTTCCTATCCTCTCTCTGTGAAGGTCAGAAAGTGGGTAAATAAGTGGACAAATACCTGGGCAATGTGATCGAAGCCTAGTGAGAACCCATTTCACACTTCCTTTACACTTATGTTTAGAACGCTAAGTCTAACATCCCAAGGAATCAAGTTCTGGAGGAAAAACGTATCACTACAATTTTGATTATTTTCAAATCTATTTTTCTTTCCCTGTATATGTTTTATTTTCTTTTTTTCATTTTTTTTTTCTGACATCATGTTTCAAGTGAAATTACTGGTCATGCGAATAGCTTCCCATTTGCAGCATTGGCAGAGTGAGGGCTAAGAGCCATAACAACAGAGTTTCTGGACTGCAAGGGTCAGACTCAAATATTAGGTGGGAAGCTGATTGAGAAACAACCCCTCACAGAAGGACATGAAGCACAATAGGAGGCAATGGAGGTGGTCACTCCTGCTGGTTATAAAATAGTTAACAGTGGTTAGTAAAACAGATGGTGGTGATCACTCTTTCTGGACTATCTTGGTACCTCAAAAGCTGGGCAGAGAGGTCAACAGGTGGTGGTGTTCAACTACAGCTGGGTTAGTTAAACCAGCTTTAGGACTTCTTGTCCAGAAAAGAATGTGCAGAGTGTTGTTGTCCTTCCCCTAATGAACTTTTCAACTTTAAGGTCACTTAAATGATTAGATAGATAGATAGATAGATAGATAGATAGATAGATAGATAGATAGATAGATAGATAGATGTAGATACAGATTAAATAGATAGGTAGGTAGATAAATAAATATAAAAATATAGATAGATGATGAATAGATAATAGATAGATAGATAGATAGATAGATAGATAGATAGATAGATAGATAGATAGATGGATGGATGGATGGATGATGGACGGACGGACGGACGGACAGACAGACAGATAGATAGATAGATAGATGTAGATACAGATTAGATAGATTATAGATAGATAAATAAAAGATAGATAGATAGATAGATGATAGATAGATAGATAGATCTAGATACAGATTAGATAGATTATAGATAGATAAATAAAAGATAAATAGATGATAGATAGATAGATGTAGATACAGATTAGATAAATTATAGATACATAAATAAAAGAGAGAGAGAGAGAGAAAAAGAGAGAGAGAGAGAGAGAGGGAGAGAGAGAGAGAGAGAGAGAGAGAGAAATGATAGAGGGCTGGAGAGATGGCTCAGAGGTTAGGAGCACAGACTTCTCTTCCAGAGGTCCTGAGTTCAATTCCCAGCAACCACATGGTGTCTCACAGCCATCTATAATGAGATCTGTTGCCCTCTTCTGGCATACAAGCATACATGGAAGGAACGTTATATACATAATAAATAAATAAATCGTTTTAAAAAAGATAAATGAGAGAGAGAGAGAGAGAGAGAGAGAGAGAGAGAGGAGAGAGAGAGAGAGAGATTTGTAACTGAGGCCAATTCTGGGAAAGATAGCCTTCAAAAGATACAAAACAACAAATACCACTACACCACTTTCCTGGAAGCACTCACTCTAGAAGGATATACAGGGAAAGGAAAAGCAGGAAGAGTAGAATACCAGTACAAGTTCAATACCCATTGCTCCTTCATGTGGCCCATTGTGTGCATGTGTGTGTTGCTTGTTATTATTAAACATTCTAACTAAAATATATAAATACACCACTCCTCCTTTTCTTACCTCTCTCCAACCATTCCCATGCTCCCTACTCCCCTCAAAGTGACGACCTGGTTTTGATTATTATTGTAGCATATATATTCATAAATATATACATACAACCTGCTGAGTACTTTCGGTGAGGCTGATGTGTATATGATTTCAAAGCTGGCCACTTAGTATTAGATAACTAATTAAAAGGGCCCATCCTCTAGAGAGACTAATAATTATTTAATAGTCTAATATGTTCATATAATGACTTCTAACTGACATCACCCGCCATTACCCTCTTGACTCCACTTCCTTCATCCGCTGAAATATGTCTCCCAAACAAGTCCCCTTCTGATCTCATGTCTTAGTTTTGTGTGTGACTAATAATTTTAATTAGAGATTTTTCCCCAAGCATGGATGGGGACTTGTTTACTGGGACATAGGAAATTAAGCACCAGGTACATTACTGAAGAAAATGGCACCCTTCTCCCAACAACCTTTACCCGCCAATAGTGTCTCATGGGGTGGAGCTGGCACCATGGGCCCTACCACATCCACGATGAAATGTTTATAGGCCAAACTATATGCAAGTCTTTGTCAGGTAACCACAGCCTCAGTGAGATCAAGAAAGGTTAAAGATTTATCACATCCAGAAGACACCTTTCACTGCACATTTCCCACTCTTGGCACTGATATTCTTTCTAAGTGTCCCTTAAACCTCGGAGAGGATGATTCGGCTGTCCCATTGAGGGCGGGACATTCCATCCTCACTTTGGCCAGTTATGGGTCTCTGCATGAACCCATTGCAGGAAAAAGTTTCACTGATGAGGGCTGGACACAACAGCTCTAACCTATGGGAGGAAACACAAGCGTTGAGAAGGCAATCTGACAATATGATCACTTACCAAAACAACAATCGTAGATTCCATACACCCCACACCCAGTGGCCTGATCTTCTTCTAAAGGGTGTCTTCTTGCATCTTTCCTCATTCTTCTTAAATTCTTCATTAGTCCTGCGGCCAAAGCTGTCTGAAATCTTCTCTTTCAGAAGTGCAAGGACTGAGAATACTGCTGTGGGCAAGGCCAGAGAAAACCGAAGTCCCCAAGAATACCATGTTGTGTTACGTGTCACAGTACCCACCAGGCCACTGACAAAAGCTGACTGCCAAAATAATGTTACTCTAGAGAAATAGCTTCTGGGGATTGTGATTGATGCTATAGAAAGAGAGGACAGACATTCGTCACCATCCCTTGTTGGTACTAGAGAGTCAGTTCTCAGTTTAGAAAAATATCCAAAAGCTGCAGTTCTGGGTTATTTTTTTTTTCATCAGTACATGTTTGTTTGCTCTGATCATTCTCAGTCTGGTAAAGAAACTTAAGTTTCCATGATCCAAAAGTTTTTTTTCTCGATAACAGGATAGCATGCTTGTTAAGTACCTGTATTGGTTGGGAAACTATTCAACTACTCAATGACGAGAATTATTGGTGATGATAATTGAGCTTACTGTGAGAGCTTGCTGGGAATGAATTATTTTACTGAATTCTGACAAATGCTAAGTTAGAGTCTATTACCCTTGTTTTAGGGATGAGCAACTGGGACTCAAAGAACATGAGTAACTGTGCCAGGTGGTGGACCTAAAGTGGACCCTCAGCCTTTCTTATTGCAAATGTCATGCTCTCCACGGGTAAGCTAAAACACTTGTCTCTTAAAGGTGTGTCTTCCCTCAGAAAGTCAAGCTGGAATCCAGATGCCTCCTCCCTCCTGCAGAGGAGTTAGAACAGTTAAAATTCATTAAACAGCATTTCAATATTTAAAAAAAAATAGAGACAACAACACCTCTGACCCAGAGGATACCAAATATTTTGCTTCAGAATAGAATATGTTTGTGTCTGTGCTTAAGACAGTGAAAATTATGCCCGTACCCACTGCATGAAAAGTCAGCCCTTGCTATTTCCAGTGAGCTGCTTACAGCCAGACCTTTTGGAATACAAATACTCTATTATGCAGCACTTTCTACCAGTAGCACAATTGTTCCGCTCCATATGTTCTTCCTCTAGGTGTCTAATGAGTTCCTACATATGAAAAATGACAAGAGAGCCCATCTCAGCAACCATTCCAGGAATGGTGGCATATGGAAACACTGTTTTCAAACCCCTTGCCACGATTTCTAGGCAAAGCAGCAAGAAGACCTGGCAGAGATTACAGTCATCATTCCTGGCTGCTAAGCTCATCCACCACACCTGCTGCAAGTCTCACTCAATTCCATCCAGCTTGGGGCTGGCCATGATGACAGGCGATAAACCGGATACACCTTTGTGGATTTCCCACCCCACACCGAACATTTCTCTGCCACCAAGTTCAATTCCACTCTCTTCTGTACCAGGAGTCAGTACTGCCTTTGCGATCAGTGCATTTAACGAACATGGTATCATTTTTAAAGTCCTCTTGTATTTCCAACTATTTGATCTTCTGATAGTCCTAAATCTACTTACGTTGTCTCAGCTAAAACATTTCCAGATCTATAGCTCTTTTTTTTCTGTTCTGATGCAGACACCTTGCAACCAATTAGATTAGGTGTCACAGAGATACATGGCATGGTAGTTTGAATGAGAATGGCCCCAAGGGCTCATACAGTTGATTGCTTGGTCAAGAGGGACTGGAGCAGAACTTTTCAAAAGGATTACAAGGATTAGGAGGCCTGACTTTGTTGGAGGATTTGTCATTGGGGAAGACTTTGAGGTTTCCAAAGCCCATACTTGACTCTCTCTCTCTCTCTCTCTCTCTCTCTCTCTCTCTCTCTCTCTCTCTCTGTCTCTCTCTGTCTCTCTCTCTTTCTCTCTGTCTCTCTCTCTCTCTGTCTCTCTCTCTCTCTTTCTGCCTCCCTCCCTTCCTCCTTCCCCCCCTCCCTCTCTTAGCCTAAGAATCAAGATGTAGATCTCAGCTACTTCCTTCCTATGTTTGCACACTGCCATGATGGTAATCCCACCATGATGGTAATGAACTAAGCCTCTGAAACTCTCTCAAGCTCCCCATTAAATGTTTTCTAAGAGCTGCCACAGTCAAGGTGTCCCTTCACAGCAATCGAACAGTGACTAAGGCACCTGATGAGAAGTGACTTTCCCTGTCTCTCTCCTTAAGCATAGCAGTAACCTTACAATGCTGGCTTCTGCAGCACTTACCTGCAGACATGGAGTCTCTCATCAAGCTCCGACAAGAGCCTACATCCTCAAACCAGCTGCTCAATCAGCTTGCTGCCCTGCTCACCCAATCGCCTTTCATATCACTTTTTCTCTTACACTCTACCTCCGCTTCACGTGTCTTCTTTTGTCTATCACTCTTTCATTTTGTTTTAAATTGACCAACGAACATTGTACTTCTTGATGGGGTACAAAGTGCCATTAGAATTTGTGAAGGAAATGTCGACTAATTAAATCAAGCTAAGTAATATATCATTACCTCAAATGCACACTGTTTTTATAATGAGAACAACTGGGATTCTTTGCTATTGTTAAATGTACAATACGCTATTAACCTAAATTATAAAACTATACAGCAGAATTCAAAACAAATCCTTACTTCTCCTAAATCGGGTTTTGTACCTTTCGACTGCCGTCTTCCTATTCTTACCTTTGCCTCCAGCCTTTGTAGCCACACTTCTAGTCTCTCGTCTATCGGTTTGATTGCTTTAGATTGCCCATAGTGGTGAGCTCATGCTGCTTTCTCTCTGTGCCTGTTTTATTTGCCCAACATAATGTTCTTCAGTTCCACATATATTGTCACATTTGGCCAAATTTCCTTTTTATCTAAGGTATTCGTTCCATTGTGTATAAATAGTGTGTTTTCACCTGCTGGTAGATATTAAAGTGACTCTATCGCTTGACCATTGGGAGTCATGCTGCAATGAAGCCAGAGACCACATGCATCGATTTGAAATACTCAGAAGTGGGTTAGCTGAATGATATTTATAATAACACACTTCTCTTCACTATAAGAAAATAACTTTTGTGAACTAATTACTAAGAAGACGAGGTTAAATTAGCACACATCATTAGAACATGGTGCCTGTGATGATCAGTTTAACACTGGTCAAGATCTCATGGTTAACAATAAAGATGAAGCATGAAAATCCCTTAACCATAAGCAGAAAAAATGGTGGGACCAAGTTCAGAATTTACAACTCTTCCAACTACCAAGGAGTCTCCCAAAATTCCTTTCCAAGGGCCTACTTCAATAACTGAAGAACTCACTACTGGACCTATATGTCAAAGCTTCCCCTGCCTTCCAATACCACCACCTTTGGAGTAATACTGCAATTAAATTGGACACACCTTAATTTTTTAAATTTTGGTGAACCTCCATATAGTATTCCATAATAATTATAGCAATTAACATGTGCAACCATGGTGCATAAGTGTTATTTTTTCATCCATTCTCAAAATTATTACCTAAATGTTTGTAGCTTCACATTTTACACTCAAGTCCTTTAAAATGTAATATATTTTCTTTGATTGCTGTTGTTCCTCTATCCATACTCTTAGAAAGAATCACTTCTATACTGCAGAGGGGCAATTAAAAAAGAAAGAAGACATCGGGAACACATATGAAGACAAGATTCTAATGTATTCAAGATTTCATCTCATATGGACTATCTATCTCTCAGAATTAATGAAATATCTTGTAAAACCCAGCAACAAATCCATGAAAGATAATCACCCAGGGACCATGGATAATGTAGACATCCTGAAGGCAAGGGTTATTAAGTACGGTTCTAATTTCCAAAGACTAGAAGAATAGATGAGATAGGAAGGGTGACATAATTTCTTTAATCCACAGACGATGTTATTAGGATAAATGAACACAATTTCTACAGATAGATGGGAATGGGAATCTGCCCTTTAAGCTTGGTGTTATTTGCACTTTGGAACCACCAGCCCTAATGACATAAAGACTTCCTACTTGCTTTAGTTCCCAAAACTTCCCTTGCCTTCCAATAACACCACCTTGGAAAAAAAAAACAAAAACCTTTAATCACAATGGGGACGCTGAAGCTGTATTAACACTGATAGATCAGAATTGCATTTAATAACCCATGCCCTGGTCTGACCTAGGAAATGGTAAGCATTTTTATATTACTCTTATGATTTATAGCATATTCCTATACAGGGATTTAGGGAGCTATAATTTTTAATAAGTCGCTACTCATGAATAATAGTCCACAGCCAGATGTGGAGGATCTTATTCCATACCACTTATTATCAGTTATGTGACATGTGCAAATGACTTACCCTGCTAGCCCCCATTTCCTCGTGAGCAAAGTGCAGACAGTCAGAGTTTCTCTTTATGACTTTGTTGAGGGTTAAATGAGCTAAAATATACACAGGATTGAACACCACACATGGTATATTCAAGGAAATGTTCATGAAGTAAATCCTTAATTAAAATATGTCCTTTTAATCTTACCTCTAATTGAGAGTGCTGACTATCTTACAAAAGGCCCTTTGAAAAAAATCTTTTGTTAATAATTAGGCATAAGAAGATCAAATACAACGTGATTCAATGCTTAGAATAGCATAAGAATGTCATAGATATATAATATTTACTCAAGTCTTTGCATGTTTAAAAGATGAAGTGCCTGTAATTATTGCAATATTGGAACATGTAAAACCAGAGGGTTATATGACCTTGTATTAATTAGCAATGTGCTGCTGGTATTTAATAGCTCTCACTGATAGAAAATGTTTCACAGATTTTACCAAGAGCATCGGAAGCCACGGATCTTCTCTGGCTCATTCTAATAATGACAATAATATCAGAATCCATTTGTCTAGATCTTTTAAACTTTGCAAAGAGCTAAGCAATCATTCACTTCCTCCTCACAATAACCGTGGGTGGCAGATGTGTCATTTTTTTATTATAAGATCATTACTTATGTATGTTATCACACCATTATTATTTATATTTCATGGGTGATAAAGATGAGGCCCAACATGTTTAAGTAATTTTCTCCTTTAGGGTCACAATTTGTCTCCTGCAATACTCTCAAATGATGCCTATAAGAGAAATGAAAAATTATGCATGTGCTGCTCTCATTTTCTAAAGTCCTTTGAAACAAATCATGAGGCAAATGCCAGATCTTCAGCGAGGAAAGTCAGCAAGCTTCTCTGGACAGCTGTGTGACACTGGTACTGGACAATTCTAGAAAGCTCCAGGTTCTATGCAAACATTCTGGGTTAAGGGTGCTTCTTAGGTTTTCACAGTTTGTGTGACTGCAGCCGGTGCATATGAGGTGATTACTTATACAGAGCCTAAAGCAGCAAACAGTCATGGAACTGACATTTTGATTTCCATTTCACTGTGTGATATCACAGAAAGGAGGAAGGAAAACAAAAGATGAAATTGAACAGAAGTAACTTCGGAGGAAATCTGTCACTCAAGTTGGATTTTCTCTTACTTGAAATTTACCCTGTCTATATTCGATTGGATAGAATGGCATTTGACTTAACTGACTAGAAAGGAAAATGGCAAGTTGCATCCAACCTCGGGCTCTCAGATTTCATTTAGAGTTTAGTGCAGTCATGCTGAAATGAAATGAGCATGTGCAGGAGTCATCTTTGTGCAATCTGTGGAATCTTGTTTGAGTCAGAGCTATTACAGAGCTTTGGTCAGATTCCAAAATGGCAGGGAGATTCTACAGGACTGAACTGCTAGACTGGAGTTTATTCTTCCCCATTTTTCTCCTTAGATATGAAATCTGCTAATTGAATTGTAAACAGCGCCAAGTGCCTCAATTATATATTATCCATTCTGTGGCAGTCAAAAAAGAAAATGACCCCCCCCAAAGGAGTGACACTATAAGGAGATGTGACTTTGTTGGAAGAAGTGTATCACTGTTGGGGTGGGCTCTGAGGTCTCTTGCTCAAGCTTCCCTTGGTGTGATAGTCAGTTGACTTCCTGTTGCCTGCAAGATATAGTAATCTCAGCTCTAGCACATGTCTACCTGCAAGCTGTCATGTTCCCCTTCATGATGATAATGGACTGAACCTCTGAAACTGTAAGTGAACCAATTAAATGTTTTCCTTTATAAGAGCTGCTATGGTAATGGTGTCTCTTCACATCAATAGACACCCTACCTATAATCAATTCTTTGGTATTCTTTCCTAGTAAATCTGAAAAAGACCAAAAGGTATGCCTGGCCTTCCTTTACATGGGGTCATGTGATTCACCCCAAAGGAGGCTGGTTCAATAATGAGTCTTCTCAAAGAGTAAATGGCCCATTTTAACTCTTGAAAACTTAATGGGAATCACAAGATGAGAGACGATGTCTAATGGGTAGCCAGAGGTTAAATGAAGGTCAAATGATTAACCCACCAACCACTTCCGTGTCTATTATTATTGCAGACATTAACAATATCTCTTTATAGCTGTCCTAATGAAATTTAAAATAATTTAAAAAGTTTAAACATGAGTGAGGTAACATATAATTGGAGAAATTTACATACACAAAAGAGCATTGAAGGTAAGCAGAAAATGGCTGCTGTCTGGGGCATATTCAGTGACCTACTTGATGAGACTGACAGTGAGACAGCCACATATTGTTTGTGTGCTCCGGAACACACAACTGTTAGATGGTAATTGGATTGTGTTTCCTAACGCATCCTGTTTGCCATGGGCTTACCAGCAAACACTGTTGACATTGTGTGGCATGGAAATTACAAGGAGCCTTTCAATGTCCCTGACTGTTTAGCTGTGACACATTTGATGAACAGTGTAAGAAATCTAACTAGCAGATGGGGGAAGAAATAAAGTGACTTCTGCCCTGCAATCACAGTCATGTTCTGTTTGTTGGACTCTTCCCCCCATAGCTCATATTCATCCTTTCCAAGTGGCGAACAGGTTAGCCAGTCAACAGGAAGCAAACTCAGTTTCAGTAAGTGAGCTCTTAGATGATACATACTAGATCACTCAGACAGTGAGCATTCTTGCCTGCTGGCATAGCCCAGTCCCTGACACACAATGAGATTACTGGGAGGAAAAGACCAGGATTGCAGAATTAGGTAAAAAGCCAATAAATAAGCAATTACAACAGCAAGAGAATAAAAACAAACTCTCTGAAATTGCCCAGCCTGCCTCATCTACAAGCTGACACAGAAATTAGGTCACCAAGATACATAGAACCACTCCACTGGCCGGTAGACTTGGGAGCAATAACAAATGTTTTATGCCACTGTCCTTGGATAATGGCTACAAAGCTGTGAATAACTGATATACACTCCAGAAAATCTCTGCATGATGAATTGTGAATGGATGTGAAGACAGAAATCCTTATTGTTAACTCAACCCCAAATATAATCTCATAAAATAATATGAATGTCTTGTTAATCATACAATCTATTATAATCAAAACAGAGGTTTTCTTTTGTGATGACTATTTTCCTTATTCAGGGGACTCCTTGGGTCTGCTTTCAGCTGATTCTCTCTGTAGTATGACCATGCAAATTTAACATTAAATGCAAATCAAGAAGATTCTTACAGCAAATTGTTATAAATTTATTAATGACCCTTCCCAGGAAAGACATCATTCAAAAGAAAGAGAGACTTACCACTGTAATTTATTTACTATGTCTCACACAGTTCTTGGCACACAAATGAACAAAAATAGCTACTAGTGAATGAATGAGGGACCTCTGACCCCATCTCTCCCATCCAATACCCATTGCTTGTCCCTCTAGCCCTTCCTAGGATTCATGAGTTTACACACCCAGAATTTCTGAAGCCTCACTGTGCACACTTTTACTCTGACACTGTTTAAAATTCTGACTTTGCCACTCAGTATGACATTAGTCTAAGTTTTTCTGGGTTCCAACATTCTTACAGAGTGGCAGCACAATACCTATCTCTAGCAGGACTTAAATTAATGGTCTGATGTGGGATTCCCCTCTCCATTCTATGAATACCATTGGTTAATAAAGAAACTGCTTTGAGCATATAGCAGAGCAGGGAAGAACAGAGCTAGGTGGGGAAAACTAAACTGAATGCTAGGTGGAAGAAGGCAGAGTCAAGGAGAAGCCATGTAGCCCTGCCACAGACAGAACTTTACCTGGTAAGCCATAGCCTTGTGGTGATACGCAAATTAATAGAAATGGATTTAATTACGATGTAAGAGTTAGCCAATAAGAAGCTAGAACTAATGGGTCAAGTAGTGATTTGAATAAGACAGTTTCTGTGTGATTATATCAGGAGTCTGGGTGGCCAAGAAATGAACAAGCAACCACCTACAGCAAATTAGTACTCCAACATGTGCAATCTAAATCTATGTAAAACCTGAGAGGGCTTGGAAAGGAATTCTAGACACTAAAAACAATGTTTACCTGCATTATTTTTCCAGATGGGCTCTGCTTGCTAGCAGCATGCTGTAGCTCCTTTAAAAGGGGTTTTCCTGATTCAGTGGTAGCAGAAAAAAAGCAAAACAGTTTTGAAACAGTAGCTTTCTAGGCCTTGCTACTAGCACAAACTCTGGCTCTCTCAGAAGACTGAGCATTTAAATGGGGTTTGTGGGCAGCTTGCTGCAAGTTACCTAGTGGCAGCAAGGGCCAATTGGTTACCAGAGTTGAGGTGGTGAGGATGACTCCTACCCAGTAGTCTCAGAGGCAGAACAAGCAGCCAGGGTTGTATTTGCCCTAACAATGCCACTACTTAGGTTTTTAAAAAGTGATTAGCATTTTAAGAAGCAGTCCTGGTCAGAAAATAACTACAGATATGCAATAAAGACAAATCCAGGTGGAAAAGACCTTTAAATGAGTCACAGTGTGTTTAAAAATTGTATGTAGGCTTTGGAGAGAGAAGAAAAAAGAAAAGAGACTAAATGTAATACAAAAGAGTACAGAAAGTCATAGATTAAAGAAGTAAAGATAATTAAATAAATAGTAAGCTTGTAGAAAAAGTAATAGAGTAATAAAATAAAGTCATATAAAATGGAATATACACAGAGAGTCCTGATTATGTATATAATTGTGTTTTCTTTGAATTTTTTGACTGTAAAGGAGCTAAGTACAGAGAGACATTTCATTGTATGGACTGCTAAGATAAACCAACATAAATGTATCTTGACTTTAATATTTGGGTCTAAGGATTTCTTCCTTTGGAAAAGAGGTTCTTTTGTTTCCACAGAGGATGAGAACCTATGGATTATTTTCAGACTATTGTGGTTTGATGAACCAAACACCCCCAAAAGGGTCAGCATGATCGCCCCCCCCCAAACTTTGCCCAAAAAAAGCAGAAAACAGTTTGGAGAAGAACTATGCAAAAATTCCCTAAGTGATTGTTTATAAATGCTTGTTTACATTTAAAGGGGGATATGCTATAAAGATTTGCATTGGTATGGATCTTTGTTTATTGACACAAATTCAAAGTCAGTTTTGTTACACTATGTATTTGTATTTCTGATCTTGATTAAAGTATTGTATTTGTCCAGCTCATTTAAAAATATAGTGTATAACTAAGAAATATGGATTAATAGAGAATCATCTATAATAGCCAAGCTTGTAGTCGTGTTAGCTAGATTACTTAGATGTACAGAGATGTATTTCAGATGCCTAGGCATTCTTCAAAGCTTTCAAAGACTTCATAATACGGCATTTAAAATGTTTAAGAATTTAAGACTTTTCATGACAATGAAACACATCTGCTCCTGACAGCACAAATTACTTCTAAGAGAAATTGGGCATTAAAGAGACAAATTATGGAGTTTGTTAGCCATTTGGGCAAGAAACTGTTCTTGCCTGGACTGCTTGATGCTATGCTGTATGAACTGAACATGCAGGATCCACAGAGAAATGACTGTAGAACTTGCCTAAAGGTGAGACCATCCTTCATGGGGATTCCTGCTTCATGAAAGAGTCTGCTAGACATTCTGCAGGACAAAGAAGATAGTGACTGACTGACAAACTGCCAATATAGGTGAAACTGTTTTTGAAATTTTCTGTTTCATAGAAAAGTCTGCTGAACACTAAGACCCTGTAGCCTGAATATGGATGCCCTAGAAGACTTTTGAGTGACTGTCCAGGCAGCAAGATGTCTCTGTCAACTCTACAGTTTTGGAAGTGTCTTACAATGCACTTCCTGTTTTTTTAGGTAATAGTATATCCTTCTGGGGTCTTTGATGGAATTGAAGAATTGATAGTTATAATTATGCCTTAGTTATGATAAAAGATAAAGTAAATATAAATAACTGTAATTCTTGCTTGATACCTGTCTTGTTATATGTAATTTTACTATGTTAAAGTTAAAACCTTCCTTTTTATTTAAAAAGAAAAGAGGAGGTGATGTGAGATTACCCTCTGTATGATTTGAATACCACTGGTTAATAAAGAAACTTCTTTGAATCTATAGCAGAGCAGGGCAGAAGAGTGCTAGTTGGGAAAAATTAAACTGAATACTGGGAGAAAGAAGGCAGAAGTCATGTAACCCTGAGAGAGACAGATGGCCAAACTTTACCCAGTAAGCCACAGCCTTGTGACGATATACAGATTAATAAAAATGGATTATATTAAGACGTAAGAACTAGCCAATAAGAAGCTACGGCTAATGGGCCAAGCAGTGATTTGATTAATACAGTTTCTGTGTGTTTATATCGAGAGTCTGAGCAGCAGGGAAATAAACAGGCAGTCTCCTACACTAATGGTCCAACGTATGTTCTTGGGTATAAGTCATGGCACAAATCATGTTCTGCAGAGATGTTGGTTATTATTTTGTGTGAGTGTGCACATGTGTGGTAAGCTCGTGTACCATAGCTGGCTGTAATGAATAGCTAGGGAAGATCTTGAACATTGTGTCTGTTTATTTTTTGAGAGACAGGGTCTCACTATGTAGCCCTGGTTCTCCTGGAATTCAATATGTAAACCAGGATGGCCTTGAACTCACAGAAATTTTCCAGCCTCTGCCTCCTAAGTACTGAGAATAAAGACATATGCTACTATTCTTAATTGGTAGCTATAATTTTAAATCTTTCCCATCTTCACCAAAAGATTATTCTAGTTCTTCACTTTCTCCCTTCTTTTGTCCAGACTGTAGAGAATATACTGACAAAGAATAACATGCTGCTGTCAGTTAGATACTGAAGATTCTGCTTTGACCTAGCAATTCCAATGTCAAGATACACTAAATCTGTTAAAAATATTTTCCATTCTCCTCAGACAATCCATTTCTCATAGTCAGCAGATGATGCTCATTTATAAAGGCATGTATGTACCATCCTACACATACACAGTTCACTTTCATACATGCTGCAAACACTGATACACATAAGATAAAAACAATAAAGTCCATTTAAAACTTTATATTTGACTTTATCAAGCATTACTCACTGATTCATCTAATAAAGGAAGTACATATTGATTCTTCACACCAACCCTTCCATTACTTACTCCATGATGAAAATCAATCTGTGTTATAATTTCTAGTTCTTTCATGACACTTACTCTCAGCTACTCCTCAAATAAAAATGTTTTCCTTGCTCTGTTCCTTTTCATGCAGCTTCTTAAGTCTAGAAAAAGTCATCATTTAAAGTTATTTAATCATAATAAATATACTTCTCTCTTTTATTTAGCACATGAACCAGCAGGATTTATATTCTTCTATATCATATAAGAATAGATTTATTCCTAAAAATGTGTCACACACAATTTTAAGAAAAAGGGAATTATATCTTTCATGATTAAATAATTAACTTTTAAAAAATTCTTATCCTTAAATCTTCACAACAACACTGAATATAAAGTATTACCATTTTACAAATAAAAATATGAAGACAATATTCATTTCTCTCATAATTATTGACTAAATGATTGTGAAATTGTTAATTATACAAGTGTCAGTAGCTTGGGCACAAGCTGATAATTATTTATTCCAGCGAATGCCCTTTGATAGTTATATACCTTAGTATCATCACTACTTCATTGATGATGCTTAAAGAGCCAACCCTAGTCCCTCTGCACTCTTCTGGTCCTAGGGGATGGTCTACAGAATTTGATCCTCCTTGCTATTCATACAGTATGGGAAGACACCATTTCCTCCATCAATTTCTTTTTTCTACACTCAGATTCTGTATTTACCTCCTTACTCCCTTCCTCCTTCATTCTTTGTGGCATATATAGTCATACTCTTCTCACATGTTGGTAAAAATAAAATCTCTTTTGATGGTGCTTTGACTAAATTAATATCTTGTCTGTTTCACGTCCGGTTGCAATAGAAGTCAACACGTACTTTTTCAACTCTCAAATCCATCCCTCATTTTTAAGCACACTGAAACCTCAATTTTGTAATGAACATTTGGATGAAACTGTTCTGTCCAAAGTTAACAATAATTTCTAATTACCAGTGTAATTAAATTCTTCAGTTCTTACATAACATGACCTCTCTGGATGTTTTGCAGACACTTTAACCTCAATATGTCTTTAAACAATGAACTCATCCTTAGCACCTGCTGTGTAGTCTGTGCTTTCTTCAAGTTTTCGCTAATGCTTAACTGAAGGTTTTCCTGTTCTAGTGAGCTCAGCTCAGAACCTCCTGGAGCTCTTTGCTTCATCTTACTTTCCATTGTGCGGTCGTTGTACCAATCTCATCATGTTCATCTTGAGTGTTAAACAAACAAAAGAGCTTTTATAAGAAACATCTATACCTAAGTGTCAATGTCGGGCCAATTAAAGCACCCTCAGAAAGCAGGAATGGGCAAGGGTAAATTTTAAAATTTCTTTGTGGAATTTAGTTTGAACTAGGATGGAGACCCAATGATTCAAATCCTCCCCAGTATCATTGTCCAAGCTTTTCCATAGATGTTCTTATTCCTCTTTAATCTCTCTCCACGTTCACAATGTGTCCCCTTTGAGATTTTCAAGCATATTTTGCCAAGATTTGTAAACCACCACATTTCATTTCGTTCATGTGAGTTCCTGAATCAAGTTTGTTTCGTAGACCAGATAGGACCTTTTAGAAAAATGTTCAAAGTACCCATTTAAACATCCTGAAGAAAGAAATGTGAACAAAGTAAAACAAATATGAAACACTGATGAACCTGTTTGTTCACTTTACCCATTGCAATGCACAGTAATAAGTATAAGGACAGCATCCAGAAAATTTGTGTTGACCTGATTTGAAAGGCCATTCTCAACAATGAAATCCAAAATATGGCCAAATATGCTTGTACTTAGTAGGAATTCGAAAACTGTCAGTTAAATGCAGGATAGCCAAAATAGTTCATATTTTTGGGGAGTACAAATCAAGACATAGATAGAGAGATAGACAGATAGGTAGATAGGTAGTTAGATGATAGATACATAGATAGATAGATAGATAGTAGATAGATGATGCATAGATCAATAGATAAGATAAATGATAGATAGATGATAGATAGATAGATAGATAGATAGATGATAGAGAGATAATAAACATTTTCTAATGCATTCAATTATATTTATGTATTATGTATATTATACAAAACAAAAGAAGAAATAAAGGAGGAAGGAAGGGGTTTAGAGGGACAAACAAACTAAAGGTCTTTACCTTGATAAAAATAGTAGTGTTCTGTCCTGGGCATCCGGGTAAGTGAGGACAAAAAGATACCTAGTATGCAATGTATGCCTCACCTAACTTTCCAGTGCTTTACCCAGAGCGTCCAGTATCATCTAAATTCCCCTCGCAAATTACTTAGTCAAAACAAGAAAGGCTGAAGGATAAAAAAACTTATCACTTGTTTTTTTTGTATATTTCTTTTTTCCCATATAAATGCAAATGTGTTTATAAAATTTTCATGTGTATATATTCCTTGTGCATGGGTACTTAGATACAAAAAGACATAAATTAATTAACTGTACTAAGTTGTGCTATAATCACACTTTATAAAGGAGGTAAATCCCAGGGAGGAAAAAAGCTTTTCCATTTCAGCCATAGTTCTCAGACTTCTTACTGCAAATTTAAAATGATACCAAGTTTAAAATAATTAAGAATTCTGTCCAAAGTTAAATTTTCTGTCACAGCAGCAAAAAGAAAATACAAAAAAGTAAAATAAAGTTATAAGATATTATTCTAAAACTAAGAACTTTAGATTTGTCACAACCAGTCACTTATTGGCCATTATAGTCACCTCCCATCTAATGCACACTCCAGTATCCTACCGCAAAATGGCAGCCGTGTGTTTTAAAAAGATGAGAATATATATGCATAGGTCTTGTGAAAACTGACAAAAATGTAAATATTGAGCTTATAGAATTTCACCAATGTGAACTTCCATGTTTGAGAATGTATTACGATTCTGAAAGATGTTATCCCTGGGGGAAAGATGACAAAGAAGCAGAGACTCCTGTGCTAGCTTCTGTAGTTTTTGTTAATTTTAAACAATGTCAGAATAAAAAGGCATCTTCAAAGATATTTGAGACATGGCATTGATACATTGTTCTACTCTAGTGTGCTTCCTAAGATAAGCAATGATTGCAAATTTCATTGTGAGATGAATTTTGCATTTGTGTTTCTCGTTGACTTTCAGGTGAGTATCACAAGTGTCAATGTATTGATTTCATGGTTCCTAAGAAGTAGGTCAAATATCAGAACCTTATGTAAATTGAAAGTTTAGCACAGAACTTTATTAAAAGATGATTAAAGAATTTATCACTTTTTTTCTAAATTTGAAATTGTATTGGTTACTAATTAAGGTGCTTTAAAAACAGAACACAAGAAATCAGATTCTCCAAACTGTACATGTGAAAGGGAGTCGATTTTATATTCCAATTTTATTCACTTTTTTTCTGAATAATCACAACATTAATCTACTGGGAATAATCTAGTTCATATATTTGAAATTCCATTTATTTTTTCTATTGATATGCATGTATTACACTTTTCTATAATACAGAATTTCCAGCACTGTTTTAAATGACATAGTTTTCAAAATGAGAAGCATGATTAATAATTTCAAACAAACCTAGGATAAATTCATGATGTCTAAAATGATATAGTTTTCCATTTTGTTTCAAAGAAATTAATGATATTTTGTTTGACATAGAAAGTTCAGCACAACAGTTATTCCTTTCATTTCAACTCTGTATAACCTTGATCTATTGCAAAACCCACTTGAGACTACCTAATTGGTTTTATGCACAATTAAAAGGGAGGCAGAAAGCACTTCATTCCATGTATTTATGAGGCAGTTGACTTTAGCACAGTATTATAAAATATAGTTTTCCATTTTAATTTTTAGCAGATTTTATACTTTAAGTTGTTCTTCCAAGTAAAGGGCCTGGTTAGTGTCTAAATATTTGAATATCACTACAGACTAACACAAAATTTTTCTAGAATATGTGAGCCTCCATCACAGAAACCAAAAGGCTAAGTGTCATTGTTTGTGAGTTTTACCAGTACAAGAAGTCCAAAATACCTTCATTTTTTCTACCAAAATGATGGACCACCTAATAGGATGACCTGTGAAGCATCTTTAGATCAGGATGAAATAATTAAGACATGAAAAATTTTTGCCTTTACATTCCTTCCAACTACAGGCTTACACAGTATTATTACATAGTTGTAACTCAGTACCCAGTATTCTCTCCCTCCAGTCAAAAGTAAAACAAAATAAATGCAGTATAAAATTATACATTCTATAATAACTTAGAAAAAGGTAAATCAATGTTTAAGGCCTTTAAATATTTGTAAGACATTCCTGAAGAACTAAAACTCACAAGGTTTAAGATGGCTAAGAAAATATTGACAAAATACTGGCCCATGAAATTATATGAATGAAGGAATGATAAGCAAGTATTTAGACTTTGAAGTAAAAGAAAAATGAACAATTTTTCCTATCCACAGACTGAACAAATATATAAGCATTCAAGCAGTCATTGGAATCAAGCAAGAGACAGTCTTAAAATGAGACAGAGAGGATAGTTTAAGAAAATACTAGAATAAAAATAAGTGATGAGAAATTAGAAAAGCACATGCATCCCTGGCAGTAGGTGGCATGGTTAGGCTACCAACTAACTTACTACACACTGATGAGTTCTGTGAAGGAAAGAAAAGGAAAACAGAAAAAAAATACTTATAAAATCTGGAAGGGAAGGTATGTGCTAGGCACAGAGTCCTGTGCAGTGGTAATGGGAATCCAATCCTAGCTGCTATCTCTCTAACCGACAGAGAGCAGCAGTGATGTGTTAGCCTTGGGGAAACATGTCAGCTTGTCTATACATTCTTATATGACTGATGTATTCAGATCAC